>NC_081757.1:43530284-43750668 GCF_963082965.1 Carassius carassius | reverse complement strand
GAAGGTGTCAATCTTGCGGTCAAAGATTTAAATTACATATTTGAAAATCAGCAAACCAAATTGAAAACAAAAACTGGAAAAAATCAAATACCCAAAAATGACAAAAAAATTGGTTTGATCAGGACTGCCAAAACTACTCGCAAAAAACTGAAAACACTGACAATCAGAAACACAGAGAGCCAAATAATACAGAGATCCACCTTCTTTCCTGCGAAACACTAAAACAATACAAACATACACTCAAACCAAAAACCAGAAAAGTACAATACACCCAAAAACAACTCACAATAATTGAGAAGTATATGAACACAAACCAATTTTTGGAATAACTGGAACAATCTTAAAAAAACTGATCATTTAAAATTGGCAATCCAAAATGGAGAAATGTGGGAAAGTAATTTCCAAACATTGTTTAATAAAGTACAAACAGACACAAACTGTAAACAAAACCAAACAATCAACCAATTGGGAAAACTAGAATTAGCAATCAAAGATAACCAAAACCCATTAGATTTCCCAATAACTGATGAAGAACTTAAAGAAAAAAAAAATCAAAAACCTCCAACTCAAAAAAGCATCTGGACCTGATTGGATATTAAATGAACGGATAAAACACACAAAGCAGTAAATTTCAATTGGCCATTCTAAAACTATTCAATGTGATTCTAAGTGTAGGTCACTTCCCTGACATCTGAATCAAAGTTTGATAACAACGATCTTTAAAAACAGAGATACATTTGATCCTAACAACTACAGAGGCATCTGTGTGAGCAGCAACCTGGGAAAGTTATTCTGTAGCATAATAAATGCTTGACCATTAGACTTCATCACCACACACAAGGTACTGGAGTAGAAGTCAAATTGGATTTTTACCAAATTACCGTACATCTGACCACATCTACACATTATATTCTCTAATTGAAAAACATGTTAACCAAGATAAAGGTAAAATATATGCATGCTTTATTGACTTGGAAAAAAGCTCAATTTGGCACCAAGGACTATTTTAGAAACTTTTTGAAAGCGGCATAGGAGTTAAACCCTATGACCTTATCAAATCAATGTACACTGAGAGTAAATGTGGCATAAATTGGCACCAAACGTACAAGGTATCTTTCCCAAGAGTGTGGTGTGAGACAGGGCTGTTGCTTAAAGCCCTGCAACACCAAGAGATGAGCAAAGAAAGTAGTCCCCTCCCTTAGCTGATCCAGAGCTTCAGTCCTGATGCTTCACTAACATCTACTAACGCTCTGAATCACATCAGAATCAATCAGATTACTGCACAAATGAAACAGAATTACATCACTCACTGGCAAACCCAAACAGAAATGAGAGACACTTTTTTTTAACTTTTAGTCTTTCTTTATTTGAACAATTATTGCATTACCAATAAATCAATATTTTCAAAATACATTAACATCAATAATAAATCAATAATACATTAATTTGTAAAATTCCATCTTCTAATTCACATAAAACAGAATTAAAACCCCAAGTATGTTTAAAAGTATCAAGATCGCCAACCATTTTATGGTATGTGAACGTACTATAAGGCGGTGCTGGGCAGTAAACCGGTTCATACCGAAAACCGGTGTAAATTTTCGTTACAGTATGAATTTTTAATATACCTCCATACCGATGTATTTAATTGCTCGATCAGAACGAACGTTATGCTGCGCGACACTGTTACAGACGGACCCTTTACAATGTTGCACTTCTGTAGTGACTGCGTAAACACGGTGAGGGTAAACACAGCAGTGCTCTGGTGTTACGTTATAACGCCTGATTCACACATACTCCGTCTGCAGTGCGTATGCGTTGCGTATTTTTTTTATGCACCCATGTTAACGGATTCCAGCGTTCATACTGCACGAGGTTGTGGTTCGTTAGTGTGTTCAAGGAGCGGTCCGTCTGCAGCAGTGCAGCGATCGTTTATGTACCGAGTCTATTTTTGCTGCGCTGCAGGCGCTGAAGTAAAGTGAAAGCGCATTGTTCGCGGGAAAAATTAACATGGATCAGTAGTGGATCAGTAGCGGACTGCAAATGTGTCCTGTGTGAAAGCACGAGTCATACACAATCACTGAATGCTGAATCTGATACTGTGGTTAGGTTTGAGTTTTAGGGAAAAATGAGAGTGTAGCCTACTGCTGCAAAGGAAATTAAGTTGCGCTATACAGAATGCAGCTTTAGTTTTTAATGGTTTTACCTCAAATATATTATTATTATTATAATCTTTGGAAGCTTAAATCTAAAATAAAATCAGACTAATCACAAATCTGAATTGTAACCAGGCTATGTTTGATTGTTTAGTTCTGTCCTCCGTCATCACTCATTAGGGCTGTCATGTTGTGTGAGCTGTGCAGATCTCTCTCTCTCTTGGACTGCAAATAGCAAAAATGCATCACAGACAAATAGTTTAATATTATGGTATTTAGAAATGGCTGACGATATAAAACGTCTTTATAGCAATAATAACATTATGTGTATTTTTCCGAATACCGACAGAAGAACCGATAACGTCCGAGCTTATCGATACAGCGGTCTATCAAAATTCTGCACCATCATTGAGCTTAGTATTGGCCCCATATCGATACCGGTATCGGTGCATCCCTAATAATTATTATTATCATCAAATTATGATTAATTATATTATACCCACATATACCTATATCATTAATTATATTATCAAATTATGATTAATTAAATTAAACCCACATATACCTATATTATAATTATTATTAAAGCTATTATCAGAACCTCACCTGTATCTAGTCAGTTAGCAAATAGAACTCTGTGAAGTACCTGATGAAGGAGATTACATGCACTCAAAAAAAAAAAATGTTGAACGAACTTAATTAAATTAAGGAAAGGAAAATTGAAATTGAACGAAATTGAATTACATTGTTCCAACAAGATCTAATTTGTTTGATATGATTTGTTGTAATCTTGTTGTATGAACTTGAATTCATTTAGTCAAGACTTCTAAAAAAAAATGTGTTATTCCTACTAGATAGTTTTGCCATCCCTAATAGAGAAAATCTTTTCAGGTTAACTAGGTGTAATTTTGCCATGCCAACTCTAAAAAATAATGCCCTGTTAACTACATGTAATTGTGTCATGTCTAATATATCTAACAAAGCCATGTCAACAATATACATTTTTGACCTGCCTACTATAAAATTGCCAACCTTATAATTTTAGCTAACTTGACTAGTTACTTCCAATGAAAGTGAAATACTTGTGTTCAATTAAATTAAAACCACTTTTTACATAGTAACAATGAATATTACTGGTCTACTATGAAGAGAGTCAATATGTTCAATATGTTTTGCAAACAAGGCAATAGAAACGTTCACTAAGTTAAAAATGACAAATAAAACATGAGCACACAAGAGAATATGACAGCATTTCCTTTTGTTTATTACTGTAAACATGAGATAGCAATTAAATGAGACTTGATCACCTCTGCTCACAGTGCAAAAATGCCAAAGCAACGAGAACATGAGTATGCTAAATAATATAATCCACCATTTTCTTGTTTATTACTGTAAACATGAGATAGCAAGCTATTAAATGAATGATAGAGACTTGAACACCTCTGCTCACAGTGCAAAAAATGCCAATGCAACAAGAACACGTTGTTAAAGAATGTAATCCAGCATTTTCTTTCTTTCCTAACTCTAAACACAAGACTGCCAGTTACATGAGTGATCAAGAAGAAACAAAATCACAGTGCTCTGCTCACAGTGCAAAAATGTCAATGCTAATACAACATACAATCAAGTATAAACCAGCATTTCCTTTTGTTCATATGGTTACATGAGAATTAAATGAATTAAAATCCAATTGAGAAACTTAAAATCACGTCTGCTCAAAAAATGTTCAATGAAACATGAGCAATTACAAATTTAGAAAAATAAAATACTTCTGCTCAGAAAAATTCAAACATTCACATATAACTTAACCATGAACACAAAGGTAAACATCTAAGTGAAGAGTTTTGTCTTCAGCGCCTGTGCTTTTCCAGACAACTTATTGGAGTCTAGCTCCAGTATTACCTTCTGGAGCCCTTCAAATGTATAACGGAGCTCTTTTGGGTAGGTAAGATTTAAAGAGTAAATCAGTCCAAGTAGCATGGCTGTAGCCATTGCTACATTACCTAAACAAGAGAGTACCTCCACACCTTCCAGCACAATGCCGACATCTTCAGGGTCTTCTGTTGCCTCTGCAAATTCCTGCTTTACCACATAGATTCCCATTACTGTCTTCTTGATGTCCGCCTCTGCGCTCTCAAAGTTAACAACCTTCGGGAATAAAAAATAAATACAATTAAATTATATTACATATAAAAAAATTAAGACTTCCAGAAAATATGCTGTATACAGTATGTGACTCATATTCTAATTGGCCAATCTGTCCTGTAAAATAATCAAATGCACAGGCATTAAAGGGATAGTTCACCAAAAAATAAATTATGTCATTAATTCCTCTCCCTCATGTCATTCCAAACACGCCTTTCAATCATCTTCAGAACACAAATTAATATTTTTTTGATGAAATCCAAAAGATTTCTGAACCATCCAGCAACATTATTGCAACTTTCAAGGCCCAAAGGTAGTAAAGACCTAATAGTCCATGTGACGACAGTAGTTCAATCAAAATGTTATGATGCGACAAGAATAAATTTTGTGTGCAAAAAAACCCCAAATAATGACTTTGATCAACAATATCTTCTAATCTGTGTCAGTCTCCTACACTGTGGATGTAGTAAATACACTGCCGCGCTTCCAGGTTCTACGTCATAACTCCAACTCATTATTGGCTAGCTCCTTTTTCAGAATCACACACAGGCGCCATGGTGCTCTCGGGAACAGAATCACCCAATAGTGAGTCGGCGTTCTGCCGTAGAACCTGGAAGCGCTGCAGTGTATTTACTACTTACCTTAACTCTCCCTACCAGCTTTTTTAAATAAAGTTGCCAGTCAGTGTTTTTTATCATTTTCACAAAACTTAAATGGTCACCAAAATATTTAGTTGTATGCATTTCTGGATAAAATATTTATTAAAAGAAAGAGGCTCTGCTTTTAAACAAACCAAACCGTTTAGGCTCTGTTCACGTCGCGTCTTTTGCACGTTCAAATTCGTTATTAGTGATTATTCGCTTTTGATGAAAGAGAACTCCAACTCAGCAAATACTCCTTCACCAGATTCTGTGGATCTTCATTCAGGTAGATGCATAAACCCTTGAGAATGCATTCTCGCTTGGTCTCTATGGTGCCATTCTGAGAATACAGAGATAATGATACATTTTATTAAAGATTTGTTTAGTGTTGGTTATGTACATTTAATTTACATAACACCCTCCTATACAATACACATCAGCCCTTATGCACTACAGAGCACTACAAAAATTGCTTGTTGCAGAAGAAAGCAATTTAGTAAAACAAACAAATAAAAACAATATAACCTGAGACATTGGCACCATCACATCCTGAATCCTTTTATTGACTACTCCACCCCGTTTGGTAAACACCTTTAGCAGATCGTCAGAAAACCGATCCAGTTGTGACAGGAACTTGGATTGTAAAGGAACGGTTGTGATCCGACGAAATTCAGCATTTATCTAAAGACATAAGTTAGAGAGGTCTTGTTTATGGGCAATTCAACATAGACTTCAGGACAGCTCTGATAGAAAGGAAACATCAAATCACTTACCTCGCGCACTTGAAAAAGAGCAGGCCATCTGCTTTTGAAGGCTGCGACTAAAGGGGAATCATGGACAATCTCATGCCTTCTGTATGCGAAAGTCATGTCCATCATTTTCCTCACGGTTTCATCATTGTTTCTTTTCTTGAGTTCAGCAAGAAGATCCACCCTCATCTTTTCCTGGCTTTCTACTGTTTCACCTGCAGGAAATCCTGGACAGTAGTTCACTTCTGCCTTCTTAGGCTTTTCTATCCCATAGGCAGGGCTGGACGTTCCTTGTGGTTTGTGCTTAAGGGCATTTACTGTAACTTCAGGGCATCCCAGGCTTCTCAATCTGCTCCTGTAGTTTGCAAGTTTATACTTTAAACTCATCTTCCATCCACTGTAGCCGCTGACAGAACCTTGCTCTTTAAGGCAAGGATGGTTGGGCTACCAATGCTTCTGCCACATCACTGAACTCGCTGTCAGATGGATATGCCTTGTAGTTAATTATTTCCTCTGCCAAAGCATCAAGGATACCTGACTTGAGTTTGTGGTCAGGAATGCAAAATTTGCCATCAGTCCTGAATGCTGAGTTGCCCTGATCCAGTTTCAATTGCACATCATAAGGGAAACAAGGTAGAATGAAAGGTGTTGGCCATAATGATGATATTGCTGATGTGGACTCAGAAGAAGACAAATTGTCAGTGTCTGCAGATGAGTTCTCAGTATCAGCATCACAGGAGTCAGAAGAAAGAGAATGGGCAAGATGAGTGGACTCAGCAGGCATATGGCTGAAGGAACTGGAGTTAGAGGTCAAAAAAACAACCCTGACCGTGTCTTTGTCATTGAGGTCAGAGACTGATGTCAAGTTCATGAACTTATTGAAGTCTTTATCCATATATTGAAGTCGAAATTCCTGCCCTTGGAGGCCACATTCATTTTCAATCTTTTTGGAGAGTGCAGTCAGAGATGCTGGCATGCCATCACTGAAAATGAGCCTCTGTGAATTGTCATTTCCCCATATTATCCGGAGTTTGAATGATGCCATTTCCTTTCTTACCTAATCTGTAAAAGACAAGACCATGTTTTAGTGTCAACCACATATTTGAAACCAATTTAGTAACATAATTTAAATCTGAACAATATAGAAAAATTACAATGTTTATAACATCATTACATGGCCACGCACAGGCCACAAAAAGGGAAATGTTTTGCAGAGCCATTGACATTTTTACACAATGATTATGTAAAGCAGCCCATAATGTTGAACCTAACAAAAAGGGAAATCGCCCATTAGCATTGCTTTGGCAGAACAAACATGTAGTACTACAAGGGAAAAGTATGACTGCTGGACAACAAACCTGTCAGGGTCAGGAACCGTTTCAAAGTAACCATCCTCATAGATTCAATGGAGTAAGCTGCCAAAGGATATGGATCAGGTAAATCAGCAACTTCAAGCAAGGTGATATCACGTGTAGCATGTATTTCAAAGGCACGGTAGTGTTCTCTGTACCATGATGACAGCCTTTTCACAATGAAGCACAACCTTTCCTGAACCAAGCAGATTTGAAGGATCTCACAAAAGTCTGGCAGCCCACTTGTAGAGCCTTGTGCAACTATCAATCCAATTCTGAACTCAACACCCTTACTGATCACTTTTTTGGTCAGGTGTACTTCACTTGCACTTGGATACTTCAAAGTAATTCTCTCAGCAGCTGCTTGATTCAAAATATCAACTGAAACAGTTGATACATCATGGACTTCAAAGTCAGGCTTCTGTAGGCTACAAGGTCTCATGTAGTAAGAAATCATCAGCTGGTGTTTCACTGGTAATTACAGTGGCACATTCTTAAAGCATTTTGTATGGTGTGAGACCTGCTTGAATAAGCTGTGCTTCGCTTCAAACCGCATGGTCAACTGCCCTACAAGTGGACCATATAGCTTTGTGAGCTCAGGGTAGTGCTCCACAAAATTATGTTTGGGTCGCAACAGAATTCCTGGAAAAAGCTCTGTGTACTTCTGTCTATGTTCAGCAATTTTGCATTCAAAATATGCAAGTGTGTCATCTGTGTGAAACCTAGCAACAGCAAGTTCCACAATGTCCTTTAAATCCAAAAGAACTTGCCATGCCAATTCGTCCTCTGGAATCAAATGACCTACCATCAATGGTAGCAACCTTAACAATGTCCAATTTTCATGCCCATTGCCTCCTATGGTTTTTTTTTTGCTTGAAATGTTATGTGGTATCACATTTGGTTTGTTTGTCTTATCTGTTCCTGTATAAGGAAATTTAACAATGATTTTGTTGAGATTTTCTACAGTGAAATATTTTTTGGATACAAGAACAGCAAGGCACTGTGCAAGCTCAATTGGCACGATTTCCTCCAAAAGATCATGTAACATATCTGGTGGATACCCAGAGGTAACACAGAAGTGTTCAAGATGCTTTGTGAATAAACACTCTTTTTTAACACCAAAGGAACGAGCATGTGTCTGCTGAGCCAGCTTCACATGAGATTCATGAACTTCTTTTGACCTTTGTACAAAAGAACCAGAGCGGACCTCATTTGTCTGAATATCTGAGCGTTTCGCTAAGCAAAATCGACAGAAATATTCTCCAGAAAAGTTTTCAATAAAGCCTGCTATCCCATGCGCTCCAAGGTTACCTGCTATTACAAAATGAAGATCACCTTTGAGGAATTTACCCAACTGAGAGACAAAGACTCCATGTTGCTCAAGAGTACACAAATCTTCAATGAGAGGTTCCAGAATTCTGTGGTACCCAAATTTCTTCACATCATCAGTTTTACAAAGCACTGCTAAGTAAATATTAGACAAGGCTGAATGTGATCCAGGAGGTAGATTGTTTAAAATCCAATAAATAGCACAGAGTTTGTGTATTTTCCTAGAGGTACCAAGGGGATTGCAAATTTCAAAATCGTCCACATATAAACTTAAAGACAGTCTCAACTCCTCCCCTGAGAATTTTTTCTCTTTGTAAACTTTGCCGTCCTGAAAAGTTCTGTACTCTTTACAATTTTCACTGTGCAGCTGAACTCTGTGGTTCTGTACAATGCTGTCCACTACATCTTTTTTTTCAAGATCTGCTGCAAAGATTGTAGAATGGGGATATACTGATAGGTTTGGTTTTCTTTTAAACCAAGAATGTATTCAATTGGTTCTACAACATGAAAATTGTCTTTGTAATACTTCTTGCGGTGGTATTCAGAGGTCCACCCTTGCCAATAGCTTTAAACAAAGTAGATGCTGAGGCTGCTGAAGCAATTTCCTGTACAACTGCTTTATCAACAATAATGATATGGCTCTGCAACACGTCCTGAATATTTTTAATCGAGAGGGGCACCGATGCAGATGTATGCAAAAAATGCAATTCCTCTAAAAATTCATTGACTACAGTAGCTGGCACATGACTAACATGCTCTAATTCCAACAATGCTGCAGCAAGATTTGTCAGAATTATTTTTGACAAGTCTAATACTTCAGAATCACTGCTTTGATTAACACTGACTGTTGAATCTACAGTACACGTATCGTCATCCTCCAAAATGTCATCTTGCAAGTCCTGAGATTCCCCTGCAGGTTTAACTACACCAGGCTTGAAATCTTTGACTGAATGTGGATTATGCTTTCGGTTCTTGTGAGACTGATAAGTTGCATATATATTTGTCTGAAAGCTACAACCAATAAATACACACTGGACTGTCTCGTTACTCCGTAAATGGGTATTCAAATGCAGAAAAAATTCCCTTTCAGATGCAAGATCACTATGTGCAATTAAATGTTGACAAGGGAATTTTTTCTTGTGATGTGTGTGTTTTGTGGTCTCTACTTAAATGTATGTAAAGGCTATTCCATGTTTTGAAGGTACTAGGGCAAGTCAAATATGGACATGGATAAAGCCTGCTACAACTATAATGCCTATGATTTAGTCTATAATGTTTAAGCAACCGAGACCTACTGGACTCTACAACAGTACACTCTCTACACTTCCACATGCACTGAAAAAGAAGAGAACAATAATAAAAAAAATACATTAAAAAAATAGATCGCTTTGGACTATAACTACATAATGAATTTGCACTTACCTCTAGTCAATTACAAATCGTTGGTTTTAACAATGGTTTGTGATGATGACAGTGTACTCAAATCTAAAATAGAAAAACAGGAAACAAGTCATAACCAGGGTTGTAAATAAAAAAAATTAATCAATTTCGCAAACACTAGGTTTTTTGGAATCAACTTTGACTACCTTCGTAGGCAGTGACTTTTAGAGGTCACTGTCCAAATAGGGCTGCACAATATAATGTTTTGGCATCGATATTGTGATGTGCACATCTGTGATAGTCACATTGCATGATGTGCAATGTCAAGTATAGGGATCGTAGTTGATCCGTGATCCGTACAGGCAGCTGCACCCCGGTTCAGAATGCATGATTCACGTATTAATTGCAAAGTTTGACCATCAGAGTAAAAGTTGATCTTTTGCATGCATTTTAGGTTGAGTTAGGCATCAAGCACAAGAGGAATCGCGTGCTGTTTTCTGTGAGATTTATGAAGTCTATAGACAATTATTTCAGAATTAAATAAACAAGTTAGAAGGCAGTCTTTAATGAATTAATCTTATTATAATGGTCGTGTGATGCACATGATCATTGTCTTAAACAGTGCTTGGACAGAAGAGTTAAATATAATGTACTCTTATTGATATGTTTATTCTGATTGTGAGTTTTTGATGATTTACGGTTAGTTTGATTATGAACATAACGTTAAGCATGGAAAACCAAATCTATATTTATTGTATTTATATGACAATTTAAACTAATGTCATGGGGTATGTATAAACTATAGTCATTATTACAGTTAACTATTTCTAATGTAATCGATGTAACGTTAGGATAAATGCATGTGACAACGTTTCTGCGACAGCTCTCTCACGTGGTGAAATACGCCAGTGTCTAAATTCCTCGCTTCATTTATTTCTGACACAGCAACTGAGGCGAGTCGATTCCTGTGCTGGAATCGATCCTGACTCTGAGGCTATTCAGAGTCGAGGAATCGACTCTTTTGGAGTCAATTCCTGGATTCCAAACTCTGCACGAAAACTCACACAAACATAAACGTGTGCTGATCTAAATATAATGCCGTAAATTAACATCTCTCAATCACGTCTCATCTCACTTTAATCGCAACAACTGTAGTTTCATTTGTGTGGGGAATGTTTTGCCCCTTTACCTTCAATTTGTGATGCATCTTGTTTAATTAGGTGGATTTTTTGCTACAACCCCCGTTCATTTCAGACCCGGTGTAGTTTGCATTACGATACGTTATCATATTAAATGCTTCGATACGTCAATCTGACCTCATTTTCTTTCAACGGTCACTGGAATGAGCTCTGTCTGCTTTAATTTGATTGGTCATCTCAATCATTTTGACATTGACGAGCAAAGTTATAGGTTTGAGGAAAAACAGCCTAAAATATAACTTGCAAACCTTTTTGTCATCCTAATAACAGCTGAATGCAGAGCAAGAGTTTCAAATATCGGGGAGAATTTGGCTATTTTAATTAACGTGTCTGTGGCGGTTATGGCTTTGCCCTTGATTGCATATAAGTTACATTATCACGACACTGAATATATTAACAGGAGTTTCTGTCCACTGTTCCTATTATACATCGAGATTCATCATGCTATATGTTACTTTTAGTAAAAAAGTAATGATTGAGTTTGAATATTGCATATGAATGGCAGCACCACATGTAACGTTAGCTTAAACTAACGTCATCTACAAAACGACACTATTACCAGCTATTTTTCATACTGAAAGTACATTTTCTTTCTGGTATGCAACAAGATGCCAATAAAGCACATTTATTTGTTAAATAATTTACAAAAGTATATGGATGGTGATAGATTAAAATTACCACTTACCTGTCACTCTTCTGCTTCTGATGATCTGCGCATGCGTCAAAGTTTTCGTTCCGTTGATGACGTATATCCGGTTTAAAACGAACAAAAAATATTCATGTTGACTCAATTAAAACAATTTTGGTAAACCTAATTTTTTTTAATTACATTGATTACACGTAATTAAATTAAGATGGAATAATTTCTATGAAGAGTTGTGTCGTATGTGCTCATTTTAATTAAAGAAATTGAACAAAGAGCTAAAATCATTTTTTTGAGTGTGGGGGTTCATGTATGAAGTTTTCTGCGTCACCACTCTCCCAGTCATCTTGCTCATCTGCTCCTTGGCAGTGCACTTGTTGGAGTCAGGATTAATCCTGACTAAAAACCTATGAACATGGGTATAGGAGTTAGGGGATGGGACAATATGTATACATTAATGAAAAATTGTAAGTGCAGTGAGCAATGTAGAATCATACATAAAGGCCAGCTGACAGAGGCATTTCACAGCTCAACAGTAGTTAGTCAAGGGTGTCTACTTTCTCGATTAACATTCCCCTTCGAAGGTCGACTAGATCATGCGGCAAGCCACTGACAACAGGCACAATGGGATCCAATGGACCCCATTTACACAACCAAGACTTTGCTGATTATATCACATTACTGTCCCAAAAACACCAACAAATGCAAGAGAAATTGAGCGAGGTAGAACAGAAGTCAGCTAAGACAGGTATACACATTAGCACAACGACCAAAGTGCAAACAGAAAGACACTGGCCAGCTTGATGGTTAACATACCTGCCAACCTTTAAGAAATGTTATGAGTACTACAACCCGTCCCCCTCAACCCCATGCGCGAGCACCTGACAGCCCACCACCAATGTATGCTCCACTGTTGCACACACACCTGTGAGAAACCTATGAGATACCTAACACTATAATACATATTATACACATCCTTTCACCAATTAAGATTTATTAGTTATTCCATAACATATACAAGTAGACCACAAATGTTACACAATTACTGCAATCACTCTGTAAATTTTGTACAGGAGGCATAGCCCATGAAAACTTCTTTCACCTGAAAATCTTGTCAGAAATAATAGTAAACTGAGGACATTCTTTGTAAATGAATAAATCAAAACATGAAATAAATGTACAAAACGTCTCAGGTTACGAATGAAACCATGGTTCACTGAGAGGGAACAAGACACTGCATCCTCTGAGGGGACAATATGGGGAACACCTCGTCGTGACCCGTGTCTGAAGCATACTTTGAAAAACGCCAACACGTTGGCCGGTGACAGCCTCTGACGTCACTACCAGCGCGACTATAAATACGCGCCCGTAGGACCCGTCACTTATCTTCTTCGTGAAGCTTGCGTCCGAAGCATGGCAGGGAGCTAGAGGACGTGGTGTCTCGTTCCCTCTCAGGGAACCATGGTTACATTCGTAACCTGAGACATTCCCTGTCAAGGGAACTTCGAATTGCGTCCTCTGAGGGGACACTATAGGGAACAGTATACCCACGCCGCCATGCTGAGTGGAGTGCAGACCAGAATCATGGCAAACACTAAGTACCAACTCTACCACTTCACGGGGAGTCGCCCCTGGGACGGTTCGACGGCTGTCTATGACATTATCCCTTACGGCCAAAGGCCTAAGCTACATACCCAACTTATCTGTAGGGCCCTGGCCCGGGGTAGAGCTGAAGGCTTGGAATCACAAACGATTCCTTTAAAGGGATATGGCTAAGAACCTGACACTTTCTTCTACCAAGTCTTTGCCTGTCACACAGGGGCTACTGCTAGCTTTCGCAAAAACTTGTCGAAAAAGCTGTCCCAACAGTACTCTAGTAGCATCGTACTCTAGGGAGCTCGCCTTCAGAGTGACCTGGTGAAGCCTACTATCTGAAAACCACAATATGCTATTTAGTGGAAACGCACAGTATGTGGGAGCTAAGTCTCCAGGGAGGCCTGGTGAGGCCTACTACCTGGCAACCACAGTATGTGGGAGCTCACCTTCAGAGAGACCTGATGAAGCCTACTACCTGATAACCACAATTTTTGGGAGTCCACCCAGCCCCTCGTGTTGAGGGGAAGCGATGCTTGAGGTGTATAACAAATACACACCGATTGAATGAATCCCATGGAACCCAGGGCTAATCATCTTAAGAAAGGGAACGAAGTGGAGCGCATAACCCCTACCGTACAGGATTTTAGAAAGTGCGCAAAGTCTTGCGTGCACACTTACCACCATGTGGTTTTGCCAAGCATCGCAGAGGCGCTGGATCGCACGGGAGAGGGGAGCTCCAACCCTCAAGCGAGGGGAGCATCACGTGAGGCAGTACATACAGAGGACTCCGTAACTACCACCTCCCCGGATGCGCCAAGCGGCCAGGCGGCCCCTCAGGGTGACCTGGCCTGACATCCATGGAATTCCCTGCAGTGCTGTGCCAATTCTGATGATCAGCCAGGCTCCTCGGGAGGGGGTGTGGGATGGACAACCGCAGAGCACTTGCTTCCCACGCGTGGGACTCACTCCGCGGTGGGTGTCGCGCCCCCTTTCTAGGAGTGTAGAAAGGGAAAGTCCCTTTCTACACTCCTCAGCGAGATCCACCTGTGATCCCCACAAGCTCATTCTCCTCCGTGCCTCGGCAACGGTGGGTCCTGAGCCGCGGGATCCAGATGGCTGTCCCTCTTTCCTCGAAAAGAGAGACAAACGAGAGCGGAGCTTTTTCACAGAAAAACGCTTGCCGTGCACGCAGATCGCCCCCTCAAGGACATCGCGCGCATGCTCTTCGCCCAAACAAGAGACGCAAAGAGTGTGTGTGTCATCGGGTGTCAGATAACGCTGACACGGATGCACACACTGTCTAAACGACTTGCTAGTGGAAGCCATGATGATAATAATAATAGATCGCTCTTACCGTTTTGGTCGTTTCTCTGATGCACGCTTCAAACAAAGCAGTCAATGAAGACGAAGAAGATGAGTGACGGGTCCTACGGGCGCGTATTTATAGTCGCGCTGGTAGTGACGTCAGAGGCTGTCGCCGGCCAACACGTTGGCGTTTTTCAAAGTATGCTTCAGACACGGGTCACGACGAGGTGTTCCCCATAGTGTCCCCTCAGAGGACGCAGTTCGAAGTTCCCTTGACAGGGAACCAGCAGTTATCAAAATCAAAATTTTGCTAAAAAAAAGTTTGCTAAAAACTTTTTTTTTTTTAATTTTCCATGCGTAGTCTTTAAACTTTTGCATCATTTAACTTGTTAAAGGTTGCAGATTTGGCTTTTTTAAGTAGTGCATCAGTGAAAGTCTCTTTGTAACAAATGCTTCATTTGGAGGCAATCATGACTTTTATTTTCACCTGACAAGAATTAAGCATCTCTGTGCTCAGGCTCGTACGACATTCTGTTTTGTTTATAGTGACCAAGCTGAAAATCATTTCACTATCTGCATTGCTGTGAAAAATCACACAAACCCCAAGCATAACTGTGGAAAGGTTTGCAAAAAGTTTCTTCCCTCCTGATTCCATCACACCTAATTCTCTCCAAGCTTCATCAGCCAGTTTGGTAAGAAAACCATCATTCAAGGTGGAGGACTGAAAGAGCTGAAACTCCTCCTCCACTTCATCCACTGTAACACCATTTCCCAAGAAGCAGGGGTACCTGTCTATGAAGTATGTCAGTGAGGAGAATTTGGCTGTTTGCCGTCTGCTTATATTAGCTATGCCAGCATGACGCAGCAATTTGTCCCCATAGGGAAATTTAGAGAGCATGTACTCAACTGCCGCAGTGGAATATTTCCTTACATCCCTGAAGAAAGCTGCAAGAGGTAAGTTAGCTTGACTTTTGATAAATTTCTTTGTGTCATGTCCAATTGACAGCTAATCATCAGGCAGCTGGTGTTCACTGAATTTGTACAGAGTGGGTTGGCATCATCTCTTTACTTCTTCATTCATTTATGTATGGTTGCCTCTTGGGGAAAGAATGCACGGGAGAGGAATGCAAGTGTGCAGGCAGACGAGACTGAACCGGGACCACTGAGTACTGCCTCAGGGGAACAGAGTGAAATCGAGATAATTATTCTCTCGGAGTGTGATGATTTTCCCCTGGAGCAGTCTCAGGATGAGATGCTGAAACGCGCTTTTGAACAGGTCAGGGCCATCGACGGTCAGCCTCTCCATCCTGGACAGCTGCTTGCCTGTCAATATTTTGCAATAATTAAAGATAGGTTGTATCGAGTGACCCAAGACACTCAGACAAAAGAAGATACAACCCAGTTATTAGTTCCTATGAGCCGCCGGGAAATGCTTTTCAGGCGGCTCATTCTAATCCAATGGCTGGCCATTTAGGACAAGGAACAACACTAAATCGCCTCATGACCCTTTTTATAAGGCTGGGCATTCACGAGAATGTGCACAGGTTGTGCGCGGCTTGTCTTGAATGTCAGTTGGTAAACCCACCGGCCACCCCAAAAGCACCGTTTTAATCGCACGCTTACGACAATGATTCGTAATTTCATTCAGGAAGATGCCAAAAATTGGGACAGATGGTTGGAACCCCTGTTGTTCGCTTTACGAGAGGTCCCGTAAGCCTCCACGGGATTTTCCCCCATCGAGTTGCTCTATGGTCGCCAGCGCAGGGGGTGCTGGACATCATAAGAGAGACTTGGGAGGATGGACCTACTCAATCTAAAAACGAAATTCAGTTTGTGATTGACCTGAGAAAAAAACTCCACACTTTGGGGCGGTTTTCTATGGAGAATTTGTTACAGGCCCAGTACAAACAGATCCGGCTGTATAACGTAAATTTGCACTGGGAGATAAAGTGCTTGTATTACTCCCAACATCAAGTTCAAAATTACTTGCAAAGTGGCAAGGACCATTTGAGGTCACACAGCAAGTTGGAGAGCTCAATTATGAGGTAATACGCTAAGAGAGGAGAGGAGCACGTCAAATTTATCACCTCAATCTCCTAAAAGAAATGGGATGAGGGAGAATCAGTGATATTGGTGACGGTGATTAGTGGAAAGGATGATCTTGGACCAGAAGCGAATATAAAAAAATATATATGTCGCTCTGGCCCCAGGGGGAGATCATCTCTCGCCCTCCCAGCTCATTGATTTGACTACATAACAGGCGGAGTTTGCTGACGTGTTTTCTCCCCTACCTGGCCATACCAATTCGAAACATTTGAACTTTGGCGTCAATTCGCGCCGCGTTAACCAATCAGGAGCCTGCTCAGGAGTCACTCATTCAACATGGAGGAATGACTGATGTTGTCAGTGAGCAGTCAACTGGAGCTTTACGACACAAGTATCATACATAAGTTCATATTCAGGAATAAAAAGGACCTCAATTGGAAGAGTGTGTTGTAATACACATTTAACTTTTGAGTCACGTACATGTTTATCGACCCGCGGCCTTCCCGCCGTTTTTTTACAACTATTTTCCCCCTAATATAGCCTACAGCTACTTTTTTGCTACCAAGATAATGTTTTTATTCAGAGGATGTGTGCTGGAAAAAGTGGAAAAGACCCGAGTGCTCGATCAACATCAGCCATCTTGCACACAGACAACCGCCTAGCAATTGCCCCTCCCACAAGAAGCGGATTTCGCCTCAGACGAGCGTCAAATTTACTTCAAACTCTTGCTTTTTAAAATCTTTTTAAAATTGCCGCTCTGCGCTCTGTCCAAGATCCGCCCGCTCGCGCTCCCCGCTCGCTCCCGCCTCACATGCTCTGAAGGCAAGTGGCAGTGTGATACTGTAAGCTACTATGCGAGCCGCCAGTTATAGCTTGACGAGCCGCATGCGGCTCGCGAGCCGTGCAATGAGTAACTGTGCTGTAGTGGAAAACGTAGGTTTTAAGAACATGCTTAATGTAATTGAGCCCCGTTACAATATTCCTTCACGAGCTCCTTTCAGACAGACCGTAATTCCTGCTTTGTTCCAAAAAACATAAGCCCTATAGAGAACCAATTGAGTAAAAACACACTCAATATAAAGAGTTATAGAGTTCCATATAAAAAGTTACATCTTTGTATTTGTTCATAACTAATATAACATTTTCATTTTTTTTTTATAAGGAGCTGTTTTTGTTTTATACAGTATGCTGCTAAGAAAACACCATAGAAGATGGGTAAAGAATAGCTCCATCATTGTTCAATGTAAAAAAAAAAAACTTACTTTGTTAGTTTTAATAAATAAAACATTTTTATAAAAATCAAGGACATTTATCTGCTAATTTTTTTCTTTTTGCTGTATCTAAAACGTACCGAACCGTACCGAACCGAACCGAACCGTGACACCAGTGTATTGTATCGAACCGAACCGTGAATTTTGTGAACCGTTACACCCCTAATATATATATATATATATATATATATATATATATATATATGACCTGGGCCCTCATTAACAGGAGACACATGTGCTGAAAACATCTGAAGTAAACTCATCAACAAAACCTGCTCCAGAGCCAGTAATGTTCAGAGAATGGGTTGCTATGGCTACATACTCTGAAGGTTATTTCAGATTTTGCATTCAAACGTTGAATTATTATTTACATATTCATAATCTAACCCAGGAATGTCACACGACCTGATTTCTGGAATACAGCAGAGTTCACTTTATAATACTTTTAACATAAATAGAGCTTTGCAATAGACTTCTGAGTGTGACAGCAGTATATGCACAATTCTAAACGTGCATTAAAGGGTTCACCCACATAGCAAAATTATGCCATTAATAACTTACCCTCATGTTGTTCCAAACCCGTAAGACCTCCGTTTATCTTTGGAACACAGTTTAAGATATTTTAGATTTAGTCCGAGAGCTCTCAGTCCCTCCATTGAAGATGTGTGAACGGTCTACTGTCCATGTCCAGAAAGGTAAGAAAAGCAAAAACTACGACTTTATTCAGCATTGTCTTCTCTTCTGTGTCTGTTGTGAGAGAGTTCAAAATAAAGCAGTTTGTGATATCCGGTTCGCGAACGAATCATTCGTTGTAACCAGATCTTTTTGAACCATTTCACCAAATCGAACTGAATCATTTTAAATGGTTCGCGTCTCCAATATGCATTAATCCACAAATGACTTATGCTGTTAACTTTTTTAATGTGCCTGACACTCCCTCTGAGTTCAAACAAACCAATATCCCGGAGTAATTCATTTACTCAAACAATACACTGACTGAACTGCTGTAAAGAGAGAACTGAAGGTGAACACCGAGCCGATCCAGAAAATAAAAAAAAACATAGACTTGTACACGAGTCAAGAACTGGTTGCATCGGACCAAAATGTATTTTCGATGCTCCAAAAAATTCTAACTGACCCTCTGAAGTCACATGGACTACTTTGATGATGTTTTTCTTACCTTTCTGGACATGGACAGTATACCGTACACACAGCTTCAATGCAGGGACTGAGAGCTCTCGGACTAAATCTAAAATATCTTAAACTGTGTACCAAAGATAAACCGAGTTCTTACGGGTTTGGAACGAAATGAGGGTAAGTAACTATTTGGGTGAACTAACCCTTTAAATAATAAAACAGTATTTACTCCACATAACTCTGAGATAACAACTTAATGACTTAATGCAGTGGTTCCCAACCTTTTTCAACTCGCGGCCCACACTGTCACAGTGTCTGGGTTGTGTCCCTGGGTTTCCACTAGATGTCCTCCTTTCTCACGGTGTCTGTCACCTTATCACTTCCTGTTCCCTTATTTGGTCACCTTCATCCTTGTTTAGTTAATTGATTGTTCCCCACCTGTCTCCTGTTTCCCCTTTATCCTTCGGTGTATTTATACCCGGTCTGTCTGAGTCTGTGTTACGGAGTCCTTGTTTAATGTTCATGTTAAACCAGTTGTCTTGCCCTTGCTGTGTGTTCTTATCTGTTTTGGTTTATGTTTGGATTCTCTGGTTTTGACCCTGCCTGGACTGTTTACCCTTTGGATTTGCCCTTTAATAAAGTCACATACCTGCACTTGGATCTCTCCCATGGTTCTTTGTAACACCGATCGTGACAGAAGGACTCCGTCACACTGAGATCCAGCGGTATGTCTTTTTCCCGTTCCCCAGCCAAGATGGCGGAGCGGAGAGCTAAGTATCTCCGGCTGATCGCCCTCCGCCAAGAGGGCAATGAGGTGGGTGCCCTGGCACAGGTGTTCTGGTCCCTGGCCGAGGGTATGGGATACAACGATGCGGCTCTGAAGGATTATTTCAACAGCGGGCTGGATGATCCAGTTTCTCAGGAGGAGATGGGGCATTTAGAGACACTGGAATTCTGGGAATTCGTGTACTTCTTGCAGCATAGGCTTCCGTGGGATGCCCCAGCCACTCCTGTCTCTTCCGCCAAGATGGCCGCTAACCCAGCGCCAATGCCCAAGTCAGTCACTGATCCAGATTCATGGCACAAGATGGCCGCCAGCTTAGAGCCACAGCACACGATGGCCGCCAGCCCAGCGTCACAGCACAAGATGGCCGCCAGCCCAGCGCCACAGCACAAGATGGCCGCCAGCTTGGAGCCACAGCACAAGATGGCCGACTCAACGCCTGAGTCTCCAGACAAGGTGTCACCGACTCGCCAACATAGAGGGCGGAGGAGGAGGAGACAGGCGTCTACCGTTCCTCAAAGCCCAGAGGACGTTCCCGAGGCGGTGCCCGATGCTGTTCCGGAGGCCGAGGATGTTCCGGAGGCCGAGGCGGTGCCCGATGCTGTTCCGGAGGCCGAGGCTGTTCCGGAGGCCGAGGCGGTGCCCGATGCTGTTCCGGAGGCCGAGGCGGTGCCCGATGCTGTTCCGGAGGCCGAGGCGGTGCCCGATGCTGTTCCGGAGGCCGAGGCCGTGCACGATGCCGAGGCGGTGCCCGATGCTGTTCCGGAGGCCGAGGCGGTGCCCGATGCTGTTCCGGAGGCTGTTCCGGAGGCCGAGGCGGTGCACGATGCTGTTCTGGAGGCCGAGGCGGTGCACGATGCCGAGGCGGTGCCCGATGCTGTTCCGGAGGCCGAGGCGGTGCCCGATGCCGAGGCGGTGCCCGATGCCGAGGCGGTGCCCGATGCCGAGGCGGTGCACGATGCCGTTCCGGAGGCCGAGGCGGTACCCGATGCCGTTCCGGAGGCAGTCCAGAGTCGAGTCAGGTGTCAGGGCCAGTCACCGAGTCAGGTGCCAGTGACCTCTCCAGAGTCAGGGCCAGTCACCGATGACCTCTCCAGAGTCAGGGCCAGTCACCGATGACCTCTCCAGAGTCAGGGCCAGTCACCGTTGAACTTTCGGAGTCAAGTCAAGTCACTGGGTGGTCTGCTGCTCCGCCCTGTTGGACTCCGGCATCGACCACAGGGGCGTGGTGGTCTTCTGCTCCGCCCTGGGGGGCTTCCGCTCTGACCACACGGACGTGGTGGTCTTCTGCTCCGCCCTGGGGGGCTTCCGCTCTGACCACACGGACGTGGTGGTCTTATGCTCCGCCCTGGGGGGCTTCCGCTCCGACCACACGGACGTGGTGGTCTTCTGCTCCGCCCTGGGGGGCTTCCGCTCCGACCACACGAACGTGGTGGTCTTCTGCTCCACCCTGGGGGGCTTCATGTTGTTTTTTCCTTTTGTTTTTGTGTTAATGTCTGTCTCCTCCCTCCTGGTCTTTCTGTGTTGTGTTACATTCTGGTGCCTGTTCCCCATGTCTTTCTTTTCTGGCCCTCCATCCCTCCCCCTGAGCCTCCACCTGTCCGCCTCCCTCCTGGTCTGTTTTATGTCTGTCGTGGAGCGTCTGGGAGCCGCTCCGTAGAGGGGGGGTTCTGTCACAGTGTCTGGGTTGTGTCCCTGGGTTTCCACTAGATGTCCTCCTTTCTCACGGTGTCTGTCACCTTATCACTTCCTGTTCCCTTATTTGGTCACCTTCCTCCTTGTTTAGTTAATTGATTGTTCCCCACCTGTCTCCTGTTTCCCCTTTATCCTTCGGTGTATTTATACCCGGTCTGTCTGAGTCTGTGTTACGAAGTCCTTGTTTAATGTTCATGTTAAACCCGTTGTCTTGCCCTTGCTGTGTGTTCTTATCTGTTTTGGTTTATGTTTGGATTCTCTGGTTTTGACCCTGCCTGGACTGTTTACCCTTTGGATTTGCCCTTTAATAAAGTCACATACCTGCACTTGGATCTCTCCCATGGTTCTTTGTAACACCGATCGTGACACACACACAATCAAATACATATGTTTGCGCGGCCCACTGCAAAAATATAAAAATAAAAATAACTGACCCCGCTATTTTTGTGTTAATAACTTAGTACTCAGAAGCTAGATTGTTATTTATTGAATGAACTAGGGCTGTGCGATTATGGACAAAAAAATAAATAAATAAATAAATATCGCGATTTCTTTGATCAATTTTGCTTTTTCGATTTTTAATCACAATTTTGACACACACAGATATGCTTTACAGTCATAAATGCATTCAGGATGAATTTGGAAAACATATTTCCAAAAAAAAATAATAATAATTAGAGCTTCATCAAAAAGTTGTAACGTATCTAGAACAGACATAAGTCAAACATTTAAAGACTTATGGCAAAAAAAAAAAAAAAATTATATATATTATATATATATATATATATATATATATATATATAAATAAATCTTTTGTCCAGGGACTTTTTTTCTTTTTTGTCATGCATTGTTCATAGAGTTCATTAATTGTTGCGGTGCCTCCGATGTTGAAATAGATTTGTTATACATTATACAGGTTCACATGTAGCCCTACTCTGTTCTGTCGGTGCAGAAGCAGCAAGGAGAGCGTATTATTGTTACGCGAAAGCACATTAAAATAATGCACGAGCACGAATGTCTCTGTTCGCACGCAGATTTACTTTGCTCTGTCACAAAACCAGACATGCTTGCTCAGATACACGCTGCTCTCGTCCGGAAAGAGTGTGAGCACTTAAAATGTGTCTCCTCTCAGTCAAACTGCGTCCTGTGCACTCACAACTCTCTCTATGCTCATGTGCTAGACATTAATTATTTTTGCATGCTTTTATTTCTAGCCTTTTACCGCATGCAGTGTGAACGCTCTGATCCGTTAACATGAGCTCGAAAAAAAGCGCATCACAGACAGAGTGTGAACCTTGAGTTACGTATGCATATGCCCAGTCTGTTCTGTTCTCACGCTAGGCGCAATGCATTCTGATTGGATCTGTTGAAGCTGCCATCATAACATAAAGGGTAGAAAGCTGACTAAAACATGACGGAGGAATAAACTCACGTAGCCATCGGGTTTCGTTTGACTGGCGTGCACACTCACAGGGACATGCAGTCATTTATTAAATAGCAACACCTGAACAGCATAATGAATGAACCACACCCCTTAGACAACAGTCATAATAAGAGCACATTCAAGGTCACCAATGTTCAACACCCCCACTTGCTCTTAGGCTGAATAACATACAGTTATCATGTACATTTACATCACACCCAAAATAAAACACACAAATCTATCAAGCATGGCTTTGGTTACAGGTTTGGTCAGAATATCTGCAAACATGGCTGCTGTAGGACAATATTCAATAGTTACCTTTCCATCTTCATGTGCAGATCGAACAAAATAATACTTATAATCATAATACTTAATATCAACATGTTTACACCTTTGACGGCATATAGGGTTCTTGGACAAAGCAATTGCCCCTTGATTGTCCTCATAAATTGTCACTGGTGTGTAAATACATTCATTGTCCATTTTGTTTAATAACTGGACAAGATATAGGCTTTCCTGTGCAGTAGCTGCCAAAGCCATATACTCAGCCTCACATGTGGAAAGAGCAACTGTGGATTGTTTCTTAGACTTCCAAGAAATAACAGGACCAGCGGCAGACAAACTAAAACAGTAACCAGTTGTACTTCTTCTATCATTTTGGTCTGCTGCCGGTTGCACTTTATTTTACAGTACGTGTACTAACATATACTTTTAGTGTACTTACAGTGTATTTATCTAAGAAAGTTCTGGTAATACAAGGTAACTACATGGGGTAGGGTTAGGTTTAGGGGTAGGTTCAGGGTTAGTACCTAGTTATTACATAGTTATTGTAATTACTATAATAAGTACATAGTATGTACATGAGGAACAGGACTGTAAAATAAAGTGCTACCCTGCTGCCCAATCAGCATCACTAAATGCAAAGAGATTAAGATTTACATAATTTATCCTATAACACAATTCCTTGTTCACAGTTCTCTTTAAATATCGCAATACATGCTTAGCAGCTACCCAGTGTTGGTTCTTTGGTTCAGAAAAGTGTTGTGACAGCTTACTGACAATGAAACCTAGATCTGGTCTAGTACAGGTCATTAGATAGATCAAGCTACCAACCACTTCTCGATACAGTTTTGGATCAACACGTTCACCTTCATTATCAAATTGCATTTTGTTTTCGCATGGAGTTGACCTTGGTTTACAATTAATCATATCAAACCTCTCCAAAATCTTAATAATGAACCTTTTCTGATTCATTTTTATTTCATCATCTCCTTGTGCAAAATCAATGCCCAGAAAATGTGTAAGTTTACTAAGATCTTTCATTTTAAATCTTTCCTCCAACATTTTTTTCACATTTCTGAGTGTCTGACTATCGCTTGCTGCAATAAGAAGATCATCAACCCAGACTATCAGTATGATTTTCTCACCTCCAGTTTGTTTACTGTAAACACAAGGGTCAGCAGGATTTTGAATAAAATAATTTTGAATCAGAAAATCATCTAGCATTTTATTCCAATTCCGCCCTGACTGTTTCAAACCATAAAGTGATTTGTTAAGTCTACAGACAAGCCTCTCACTTGTTTCTGACTTGACCTCAAATCCTTCTGGCTTTTCCATGTATAGTTCAGTATCAATAGGGGCATGCAAATATGCAGTCTTTACATCCATTTGATGCAATTCTAAACCATATTGAGCTGCAATTTGTATTAAGCTACGTATTGATGTCATATCAGCAGTTGGAGAAAAAGTTTCATTATAATCAATGCCTGCAACTTGACTATACCCTTTCGCCACATACCGAGCTTTGTATGTTGTTCCAACTGGGTTTTCCTTTACTGTGTAGACCCATCTGCCCCCACTATATTTTTACCTTCAGGTAATGTTGTAAGGGTAAACGTATCATTCTCCTTAAGAGAGTTCATCTCCTCCTGCATGGCCTTACTCCACAATTCTGACTCTGGTGAGCTTATAGCCTCCTTTAGAGTGTGGGGTACATCACATGCAACTCTATAACAATAATCAATACTGGTTAGTGCATGGTCATCATCACATTTTATTCCATACTCATAATCCCTCAAATACTGTGGAGGACTCTTCTCTCTCTGTGGATAACGCCTGCTCTCAACACTTTCCCTTTCACTTGTATTGGGGCTGAGTGTGGCATTCTGTCCCACTCTTTGTGAGAAACTCCACCAACCTGCTTTTGTTCACTTTTCCTTAGTCTGGATAGAAAACTAGATATGCAGGGCTATTCTTGTCATAACCAATGAAAATCCCTTTTTCACATCTAGAGTCTAACTTTTTCTTGTTCTGTTTGTATGCATAACACTTTGACCCAAATATTTTCATTCTTGAAAGATCAGGCTTCTTTCCAGTCAGCATATAATATGGGGTCTGTCCTACACGTCTGTTATAACATCTGTTGCGAATAGCAGCTGCAGTCTGGATTGCATACGTCCATAACATTTTTGGTAAGCTACTCTCGATTAACATACACCTTGCCATGTCAAGCAAAGTTCTCCAGCTCCTCTCAGCTGTCCCATTCTGATGGGGTGAATAGGGAGCTGAGGTTTCGTGTCTAATTGCATTTTTACTGAGCAGGGACTGAAATTCCTTGGATGTAAACTCGGTGCCATTATCAGATCTCATACATTTAATTCTGCCATAAGGTGAAACATCAGCAATGAACTTCTCTGTTCCTTTGACTGTATCACTCTTTGCTCTCAAAAATATGTAAATATGCACCTGAATAGTCATCAGTAAATACCAAGATATATATGAAACCATCTTTTGCTATCGGCTCCATAGGTCCAGCTAAATCTGTGTGCACAAGTCCAAGGGGAATTTTTGCTTTTTCAACTGCCTCCCTGTTCCTGCTCTGAACAAATTTACCCTGTGTGCACACTTCACATTTTAGATTAGACATTTCAGTTCTACCTTTGATTTTCATCCCCTTTGTAACATTTTCCAGCTTCAACACATCCTCATAATTACAATGACCGAGAATTTCATGCCATGTGTGGATATTATAACATCCATGACATTGATTAACATCATCTGTAACAGTGCTTAAATAGAACAGTCTATCATACACCTGGATGTTAAATGTTACACCGTTCTTATGAACAAGTCTGTTCTGACCTTCTTTGAAAATGACCGTCGCTCCCTGGGACGTCGCTGCCTTGACTGAGAAGATGTCCTGTGGAAAAGATGGGACGTACAGCGCCCCCATCAGCATCGTTTCCACCACTCGACCTTTGTTGTCTCTCAGGCGAACTTTGGCTGTACCTTTCCTCAAGGCGATACCGCTGGTCTTCTCTCCATCAGCCAGCTCTAGGATGTGCTTGTGTGGCTCAAAACTTTTGTCAAAGTCCTTGAACTGTGTGATGTCCCGGATAATATGCGACGTGATGACAGATGTCTTTACCTGTAAGAAGTGCACAGAGAATGATCCGTCCCAGCAGACACATGTGATGCTTATCAGCCATTTTCTGTTTCTGTCAGTCTTTCTTTTCACTCTATAATTAAAGCTCTTGTTTTTAACACCATCATCTCATCCTGTGGGTGTTAACTTTCTCTGATCTCACCAACTGATCACTGAGTTGCATTTCACCCACACTACACTGATGAAGAAAATACATTTCTATTAAATATACTGTCCAGCAGTTAGGTGTTTTTGATTCTATCTTATAAAGTGACAACCGAAACGCAACTCTGCTATTTTCAAAAGTGCACTGGAATTAACTGATACAGTATAACTGTAGATATTAAAAACAAACATACTGTAAACACAAAGCATCTGCATCAAAAACTAGACTATCCAATTGTTAAATGTGAGACAAAATCATCACAATTAAAAGTACCAAAGTCTTCAGTCTGTGTGCATTGAATTTATTTAATACACAAGTCTCACAATTTGAATTGAATTACTAAAATAATTGAACTTTTCCATCACATTCTAATTTACTGAGATGCACCTGTGTGTGTGTGTGTGTGTGTGTGTGTGTATATATATATATATATACACTTCAAGAATTCTAAAAGAAATGTATTTATTATCAAAAGTATCCAAATCTTCTGGCAATGCATTCATTTTCAAATATTTATTCATTGAAGTACTTAAATAAGAGTCAATATAACCATCAAAGTAGTAGAATCAATAAATCATAAAATGACTCCATATAGTCATTATTTCTTGTGTTTCTTCAATACTAACTCTCAGCTCTTACTGCTGTTAAATTAAGCATTTCTGAACATTTCTCCATTACTCACAAATGCCTCAAGCATGAAAATATTTTAAAAGAGAATGTTAAAACAGTTACATTGCAACATATTTACAATGAAAAACTATTGAGCTTTAAGTCCCTCACAGACACAATCTGCTCACTAACAGAAATAGTTTTGCACAAACTCCACTGTATCCTAAATATTTGAACACATATAATCAATAGGTTTCTGTATGATGTCTAACAAATCTGCACAAGAATAATTCACTGCAAATATACATTTGACAGAATGCTTCATGTCGTACATTTATTACTGACAAATACAATATGATATTATAAGTGTTAATGAAAGCAGCTACTCAAGTGTTCAACACCACATTATCATTCACGTCTTGATAACCATTTAAATAATTACATAACTTTCTGTTTTCATAATTAGATAACTAGTCTGCAGTAATCACTCAAGAAAACAAATGATTAAATAAGAATAATCTAAGAGAGAAAATGTATTTTATTTTATTTTTACAAGCATAGAGATTGATGCATAATCCAGAATCATTAATAAACACACTAACATTAATTCAGCAAGCAGACATCTACTTTGAAATAAACATCACAAACTGACCAAAAGATTACAATCACATCACCACTTGAGACCGTTTGTTAAAATATGAGACAGTATTTACAATGGGACTGAATGAAACCCTTAGGAGTCAATAATATAAGGTTAATATTCCTACATGACTGATATTAGGAGGTCTTTGTATAATTAATGACTGTTTAAATTATTTCTGATGGTTCTTGTTCACAAATGTAAGTTAACTGCAGTCATCCTGAGGTTCAACTGTTGCTTGTGTGATAAAAGAATAAATCACTTTATCTTCATCATGAACCTGCATGAACATCACAAATATTGTCAAACATGATGCAAGTGTTAACACACAAATATTACAGCATGATGTTAGAGCCTAAAAATAAAATGATATAGTTGTACAAACTGTTAAGAGAAGGTGGTTGGCAATAGTGAGCATCAACAGAAGAACAGGGAAGTGTTTTACTCACCTTGTTCTTTTTAGCTCTGATTTTACGGTTTGTGGCAATCTCAGTATAAGTCACATCATCTTTCTGCTCCTAAACATTAATGGAAACATACTGAAGTTATGATTGCACAGTTGGTTCCAATATTTTTATTCCCAGTCAACACGTGAGATCATGCGATAATCACAGTGATCACAGGATCCTCATACTGCGATCCCCACAGTGACTAATACATGAGCTCATTATGGATTCAATTTTGACCATGTTGTAAGGAGGCAGTTTAAATATCATTCAGTTGGAATAAGATAATCTACATCTATAAGATTCCTAAATGTTTTGCATTCCTAAATGTCCAAGGCATCCCGAAAAGCCTGCAATACAAGCCTTTTGGACTGATGTGTCAATTAAATGGTTTTGCTTTAAATACTGTCAGTCGTTGTGCCAACACACTGAAAAATATCTTGCTGTCAATGTTCAGCAGGTTTATCTGGCAGAACGGTTCAATACAGGGTGAGTTCTTTTCTACTGGGATGAACACACATCACACTCTTCGTCAGGATTTCAGGGATGATTTGCTTCTCCCTTGCCACTTTCATATTTTTTCGCAGAATTTTCCAAACATCTGGAGCATTCTTATAGACACTATATGGTACGCCATTAGGACCTGGTGCGAATGCTGATCTTGCTTTTTTCACTACCTGCTTCAACTCACTCAGCTTAGGAAGGCTGATATCAAACTAACAATCAGTATTGATTGTTCTCAAATGCTCTTCAACTGGATATTTAGATGTTTTCAGGGATCCATTCTTCTCCTTCCTGAATCTGACTTTCACAAACTTAAAAAGGGTCTTTTAAAAATCAGTTCTTGTTTTTTCTTTCTTCTTTCTTCGCATCCATAGGCTTTTTAGTCGTTAAGTTTGCCCCTGTCTTTAGGTTGCATATCAGTATTTATGATTTGTTATACTTCCCAAATCAATAGATTACATTACTAACTCAGGATCATATTTCAGTACAAGCATGTTTTGTAGAAGCATGGATGCTAGATTTGTTTAATATTTTGTTTAATTAATAGTTATTTTCACCTGTAAGGATGTTAGCAACTGATTGCAATGACATGTGTTTCAGGATGTGTCAAGTCTTTCCAAGGGGACAAAGAAATCGAAGTTAAGAACTAAAAATGAGTCACCAAAACAACACCGGAAGCAGAAAGTATCTGTTAATTTTAAATGTTTGTCAAAAGCCAACACTAAACTGAAAATAGCTCAGAATGTGCTCCAGTTGTATTGTAAACAATGGCATCCTTTATATTGCTTATCAATAATCAATATTAATGAAGAAGATCGCGCAGAACCTGTACAAGCACGGCTCTCAATGGTATGTTTGTTTGTTGTTGTCTCATACTTTTAGATACGCTGTTGCTTGTAAATGCTACTGCTTCTGTTAGATTTTAATATACAGTTTTATTCTGATTAAAGCTTTAATACAGCACAGCAACCATACGCATGTCCATGTATAACGCTTCTCTATGGGATGAAATTGGACTCAAAATGATTAATACTGTAGATGCACGCAAAAATATCAATGTTATACATGTATTTTATGAACCACAAACAAATGCCTTTCAATTTGATTAGGGATTAAATGATTGTGCAGTGATTTTACATATACAGACATGTTTGCAAATAAAAATGTTCTGTTCATTAATATATCATAAATTGCTCATGCAAAAAGGAATCCATGCATATGTGGATTAATTAATGCACGCGTGCATTAATTGACATCTAGTTCGAGTCGATCTTGTTCGGTTCATTTGGATTTTGAGACTTCATTTTCGCAGTTTTCAGCATTTCACGTCCCACACACACACACACAGCTACTGACGAACAAGGCCCAGTGCAATTCACTAACGTGTACACGATTTGAAAAATTTGCAAATGTGCGTCACTACACTGAAACAAATGCTTTTCAGTCGGTGTCTGTAGAGGAGTTAAGATTTACATTAATGTGCAGCATTTTGTTCAAATAGAGAAATATTTGTGAATACAAACGTTATAGTTTGTATTAAAATGATCATAATTTGTGCATGTACGGATTAAAATGTGCCTTTGTTGATCAGGCAACGCGTGTGCATTCATTCCCGTCTCTTCTGGGTCGATTCTATTCTGGCCAAATTAATATAATATATTTTGTGTCAAGTTAGAAAATGTTCAATAAAACATATTTATTGTATTTCTACAGGCAGAGGAGAATAGCCAAACCAAAAAGAAACAAAGAACACACAATGTAACATTCATAAACTGTACACAACGTAATGCGCACGTGAGTGGGGCTGTAGTGCCATCTAGTGGTCGCTGTTTTTCTTTGGTTTAGATGCACGTGGATCGCGAGCTGTGTGTGTGTGGATTAGGCAAGGCTCAAAGGGCGGAATTAAAGTCACAAAATTCAAATGAATCAAATAGAATTGACGTGAATGAATGCACGCGCGTTGCCTGATCCACACATGCACATTTTAATCCGTACATGCACAAATTATGATCATTTTAATAAAAAACTATAACGTTTGTATTCACAAATATGTCTCTATTTGAACAATATGCTGCACATTAAAGGCCATGTTGCAGGTTAACCACCACTTTCGATTAATGGGTACATAAATCACTTAAGATATGTATATCATTTTTAAAATGTCTCAAAAGTAGTCTTAAAGACCTATTTTTTTAGTTTTTGGTATTAACGGTTTTTTATGCAACTCGGCGATGACGTCACGTTGGGGAGAAGTCGAGGAAAGGTAGCCTCAGTCTAGTATGATGCCGCGTTCCAGGCAACCCGTAACCCGTGTTTTTCCAACCTTAAACCCGTGAAAGTGCACAGGAACGGCAATCAAACTCGTTACTTCCCACCCGTGAACTCGTGTCTCGTACTAGATCGATGTACTCTGAGTTCCGAGGTCACACAGCACGCGAAAACAACAATGACAGCCCCTACGGATAATACTGCCTACGGATGCAGTTTATGCAAGTGGAACACGTTGAAAAAACGATTTTAGGTCAATGTACCGTTGCAATTAAAAAATAATAATCTAGTTACAATTCCTTGCACTCAGAAAGTTTGGCGTAACTTGCCTGGAACGGTACAAAGTCGTTAGTCGTGGTATGAAATAGTGATTACGAGCTCCAAAACCTGCCTGGAACGCAGCATCAGAACTAACGTTATAGTGACTGACTGGGATGAGGAAGAGGTGGCAAGAGCCAACATGTATGATGACCTGCAGCTGTGTAATTTCAAACCTGCCAGACGTGAGAGGGCAAATGAGGAATTGCCAAGAACTGATGTCCGTCAAAGCTTATTAAATGCATGGTCCGAAGAGAATGAGTGGAGAGTTGGTGAAGTGTCCTGGTGAGTTGCTATCGTTAAGCATCGCAGCAATGAGCACTGGAGCTAGTCTACGAGCAGCAGTGCACAATAACGACACACACACACACACACACGCACACACACACACACACATATATATATATATATATATATATATATATATATATATATATATATATATAATTATTATTATTATTATTATTATTATTATTATTATTTATTTATTTATTTTTTTTACTGTAATTGAGTAGCACCGAGTGAAAAATCAACGTTTTCTTTATATCTAGTGGCAGTGATCATGACATTAGTTCAGATAAGTACCGGTAACCTTTGTCATAGTGTCGTAGAACTGATAAACGTTGTCTTTGTCATCTAGAAATAGAAGGCATCAGCTATATGGACGTTTCTAAGCGTTTATCTCTTCCTCCGGTGAAAATGTTGTTGCAAACGTAGCCGCGTGTGTATCGCTGTGTTTGGCAGGTGCTTGTGTGGGCGGTGCTGTCCCATGGAAACTGCACTGAAAAGCTTGTGCTGTAGGGAAGTGAGTGCGTTTGGGTCGCTGTTGGTCGATATCTATCTATCTGTCTGTCTGTCTATCTATCTATATATGTAGTCTATCTATCTATATATATCTATGTATTTATCTATTTATCTATAATCTGCGCTATCTGAATACTCTCGTCTACTACTCGTCTCTCTCTATATACCAAGGCGGGCTTTGGTAAATTCTCTCCCCAACGTGATGTGATGCAATGCATTATGGGGGAAAGGAGACCGCTGTAAGATAGTACCTACTTTTTAGTATTATATTCCGTTTTGTGATAGCCAACAACATAAAATACAATGGATAACAGTTTAAATGTTTATTACCATCAAGCAAATTGCACAAATTCGTAAAAAAATTTGCCCTGCAACACGGCCTTTAATGTAAATCTTTGAAAAGACACCGATTGAAAAGCATTTGTTTCAGTGTAGTGACGCACATTCACAAATTTTTCAAATCGTGTACACGTTATTGAATTGCACTGGGCCTTGTTCGTCAGTAGCTGTGTGTGTGTGTGTGGGACGTGAAATGCTGAAAACTGCGAAAATGAAGTCTCAAAATCCAAATGAACCGAACAAGATCGACTCGAACTAGATGCCAATTAATGCACGCGTGTCACCCGATCCACATATGCATAGATTCCTTTTTGCATGTGCAATTTGTGATATATTAATGAAGAACAGAACAATTTTATTCGCAAACATGTCTGTATATGTACAAATCGCTGCACAATCATTTCATCCCTAATCAAATTGAAAGGCATTTGTTTGTGGTTCATAAAATACATGTATAAAATTGATGTAGCACATTGATATTTTTGCGTGCATCTATTAATCTTTTTGAGTCCAATTTCATCCCATACTTCTCATTGCTTTGTGAAAGTGTATAAATGGAACAGTGTGTTGGTGCTGATCTGACAATCTGAATAAGAGCGAGAGAGATAGAGAGAGATGTAGAACAGGGCGACGCGAGGAACAGGATTGAGAACCGCTGCTTTAGAACATTGGTTTTGAAATTTGTGAATCCATTAGAATCATTACAAGACCCCTTTGTTGCATGTTCCAGAGGGCGGAGTTTATCTGGGTTTGTGACATAACAAACCTGGGAAGAAGCTCCTTGTAGTCCCTTAGCAGCCGTTTTAGTAGGCATTAAACAGACAGAATTTTAAAAAACTATATCTCTGTTTGCATTGAATGTTCAGCGCTGCAGCGTTGCAAATATTGTTTATGTTCAAACAGCAACATTACACAATAACTAACATTAAAAAAGTGAAATTGCAATCATCCACCACTTTAAATTTGGCCCTATTGTAATTTTTTTCTGAAGTAAATAACCTTATTAACAAATATTCCTAAGCTGTTTTATTTAGGCTAATACTTGGAAATTGTTTAAAGTTTTCAAGTCCATTTATTAGTCCATTTGTAGCACGCAAGGCACTCAATTATTGCAGCTTTGTGCTTTGTTACTACAAAGTCTCAGTCTTTAAACATCGAACAATAAATGTGTTTTGTTTGTTTCCCTGTGCACCCCTCATGCCACCCCCCATATAATTTATTAACAAGTAACTGTAACACTTTACAATAAGGTTCAATTAGTTAATGTTGCCTATTAAATTACATTATTATTGTAAAGTACTATGTAAATAATGTATTTTGAGCGTTCACTTGAAAATTATTAACGGTTTGATACGAATGATACATAAGCTTTATGAGCAAAAATTACAGTTTTCATAAAAAATGCAAGTGATCAATCTGATGCCTCCACGTCCTGCAAAAAGCTAGCTTTAGCTGCATGATTGGAAATGCATGTAAAGCGGGAATTTATAGTCTCACCTGGCTCCGCTTCGCGAGCCTCCGCTGACTGCGCGCACCTTCGCACACGGATGAGGCTTTTATACAGTGTTGCCAGTTTGTCATCAAACTTTCTCATTGTAGCGCGCGCGCACACCAAATTTTGCAGAAACAAAAAATTGCAGGAAATTTTCATGCGCTGTGACCTCACGCTGACCATAGCAGCCTATAAGAACACAGTAAGTGTGCAGTGACCTCACGTTGTGACCACACCATGAGAATCATGTGAGCTCATGGTGACATCACTGTGAGATCAAATTAATGACTGGGTTGTTATCAATGACATTTAAATAGAAACAGTTCATATACTAACTTTTCATTCAGCTGATGCATTTATCTAACCTGACTAATAAAAGTAGAGATATAACTGAGACAGTCTGGTCTGGAGCAGTGATTATAGACGTAATAATAGCTAGCTAATGTATCAATCATGAGTCACTGGTATTATGATACTTACCACAGAGTCATTAGTCCCTTTTCTGTTATCTGAAAAACAATGGGAATATTTATGATAGCTCACCAACAAAAAATAATGCAAACGATAAATTATAAAAGTCTAGATGAATTATAATAAGATAATACATGTTCTTGTTAGTTTGTAGATTACTGTTCACTCAAGCCAAACATTTGATCACACCACATATTTAACATCACATCTTAGCAGATTTCCGTTATGAAACTGAAACTGATGATAATCTCTAAATATGTGTAAATGATTTAAACTCTAAATACTCACCAGCTCTTTTTTTGCGAATCACCCAAAGAATAACAGCAGTAACCAGAACAGCCAACACAACAGCAACAACAATCATGATCACTGACGGAGAGAATATATAGAGAGACACATTCAGATTCAGATGAACACAACAGCAGAACATCTACTGTATATCACTGTCTTTGAAATCAAACATTTAAAAACAACTACTACGACAGATACATAAAATCATAAGTAACATGATTGTTTTGGGTTGTTTGGAGACTTGATTTCTCAGTGACATTATGAAAGAATTCTGGATTGGTGGATTGGTGTTGATGAACAAGAGACATGACATGAAGTCAGAGTTATGATCAGCTGTTCTAACATCTCCACAGAGAATCTGTTCTGTATTTAGAAACGGATTCTAGAAGAACAACAGAATGTGAATAAAACCACTGAAATCACTCACAAACACACAGAAACTGACATCAGTGCTTTTGCTGATTTTATAGAGGAAGGTTTTTTAGTTCAGATTCACCATATTCAACAACGATATTTTAATGCATGAACACAAAATAAACCTTACAGACATTCCCTTCACAGGACTGAATTTGATTTATTTCAACTGTTATTTTAAAGCAGCTCCATATCAGTGTAACTCTCTGTTGAGGTGCTGTGTAACAGAAATTTAATTAATAAGGGCTCACTAAGTGATCATTAAACCACTGAGATGAGTAAGACATATAGAAATACCTCTCTGTGTAGCTGTTGTCTCGGGGGTTTGAGGAGTCTGTGTCTCTGTATAAGGAGGAGGATTTCAGTTCTGATGCATCATATTTGATCAAATACATCTTAGCTCTGTTTGACTTCATTGTTCATTGACTGATGTGTGTCAGTGATCATGTACCTTGTTCTGGAGAAGCTGCTGTAGTTTGACTGGATTTCTTCTCAGAGTTTGAGCTGCTGACTGGAATCAGTGTTGAATCAGCTGAAGCTGCAGAAGAGGAATGATCTGAACTTTATTATTATTATTATTATTATTATTAGTATTATTATAAATACATTACTAAAAACTGAAAGTAAGACTCAGGCAGCTAAAGCTCACACAGACAGTTAAGGACAAGGAGGAGAAACACAGACAGAAATGTAAAAATGTAAGGTTAGACGATGTTTATTTGTCATGCATTCAAAAAAAAAAAACACATTTTGTTATCTATTTAAAGTAACTAAAGTGTAGACAAGACACAGTGCATATCTGAAGGCATCACTGATGATCTTGTCTCCTGAGTTCTGTTCAGTGATAATAGAAGTAAGACTTTGCAGAGGAATCTCTTTTGATCAGAAACAGCCCTGATTACAATATAAACACATGAAGTTATTAATACCTCAGTTATATGAGAGTGAAACACAGTGAGCCGCAGCCAATAAACCTTCAGTTTGATCTGAATCAATGACATATAGACTCTTCTGAAACTGATTAACCTCTTAACTTCCCCCCTCTGAACCCCCCCTTTCTGAACATAGACATGAAAGTGTGCTATTAACACTTAAATTGTTATAATTCATTAATATATTCATGAATGTTTTGAAATACATACTTGAGGTTGGTCTCTTTTTAAAGAAGACAATAAGAAGAATAGAAAATGAAAGTATAAATAAGTTATAGAAGTTTACATTTATTGTACTGTTTTTATATTATATCATATAAAATAAATATTTTACGAAATAGGTTTTAAAAAAACGAGGTTTCTATACAATTTTGTTCAGGTGTGATACATTATATAGCCACCGGGTGCCATACAAACTCCACTGATTTCTTTTTTTAATGCATTTTTGTGTCACAAATGTATAAGTTTCTTTCTCAATGTTACTTCTATCACGAAAAAATAGAATCTTGATAATCAGACCTTCCCAATGATATGTATTTTGTCAAGATTGTAAAGATTTTATTTGAAAAGACTGTAATAAATGTTGTAATATGACACCGTCACTAAGGGGAGGAGTCTGCTGACAGATTTTAAAGTACCATTTCATTGCAATGTAAACAATTGGAAATTGTTTTATCAGGATGAATTTTGAGGTTTTAATCTTTCAAATGATACATAACTTATGATGATTACAAAAACATGATAGGAAAAAGTAAACGTAAAATATTTGTTGTAATACTGTTATGATGTCTATATTTTGAAGTGCACTCTTGTCATAATTTAATCTATTACTGTTTCTACATAATTATTAACATCAAACAGTGGTAAAATATCTATTTAGGAATCTCATATAGTTTGTGATGATCAGATCAGGATTTAATCATAATATACTGAAGTGAGCGTGTGTCAGTTTGCGGGGTTAAAGAAATGTAGTGTTGTTATCTGAACACATGTCAGTGTATCTGAGTGAGGTCTTCAGGTCACAGTAAACATTGATCTTAACAGCTGATTCTGGACCTGCTTGTGTAGGAGCTGCAGCTGATTTAGAGCTGGTGACTGGAGACGGTGGCTTTGTTTCGCTTGGAGCTGGAAAAGATGAAGGTTCAGATACGTCACAGACTACCATCATATTTAAATGACTGATGATTAATTGTTCATATAAATCATTTACTTGGATACTTGACAGTATATGTGGCTGAGGTCTTCAGTTGATCTCTGTGTTTAAGCTGACATCTCCACTCTCTGTTGTGATCTTCATCCAGGAGTGTTGTAGTCAGAGAGATGAGACACTGTTCTGAGGAGAATGAGATCTGAAATCTGGAGTCTGTGTGCAGATTCACACCGGCCTGATTCACCCAGATCAGATCAAGACCCTCAGAACGGACTAAAGTATCACAAGAGACTCGATCATCATAATATAACTGACAGGAGAGAGTCAGAGAGCGGCCTGATCTGGTCTCAGACTGTGAGGATGATGAAGACACTGAAACAGAAAATCAGACAGAGATTACATGACAATATTACTGTTTAATTCACCATATAATCATAATATTCACAGAGACACTGACCATGAAGAACATGCAGAAAAACTTGTGCATCAGCTCCTTGTTGTGTTTTATTCACATATTGTCTGCAGGAGTAATGTCCACGATCTTCTTTTGTGACTTTCTTGATGTTCAGAGAGCAATCAGAGTCCAGACTCAGTCTCTCGTGTCTCTCTGTGTCAGTCTTCTTTATTCCTAAAGTAATCAGTTCAACTGTCTCTGACGGTCTGCCATAGATCCATGTAGTTGATGTACAGCCAGAAAGAGCTTTATTACAGGACAGATGGACATCTTCACCAGAACTGAAGAACACTTGAGTCACGTCTGCTCCACTGATACCTAAAGATAATAATAATAATAATAATAATAATAATAATAATAATAATAATAATAATAATGTGGGTTAATGACTTGATTATGAAATCACTGATCTGATTCTTTAAACAAACTGTGGGTTTAAAAATGAAAATATTTTCAATTTAGATGTTTTGAGGGATTAATAATAGAATATATTTAACACAATTATCCTGTTCAATGTAATTTACCGTTATTATATCAAATCTATGACTCTTATTGTCTTCTCACTACATCTAAAACATTGTGTCAGAGAAGAGTTCAATCATTCATTCAAATATAAAATTGATTTTTATTATTATTATTATTATTATTATGAAAAAGAGCTTGTTTGATCAAAAGCAACTCTTAATAATATCTCATATTAAACCAAAGCTGTTTTTAAAGCACATGTGTGTGTTTCATAAGGTTTTAAAGTTGTGTCCTCTCTTTCTGTCAGCAGCGTCAGATCTTGATTAAAATGTAAAATCATCAGGGAATCTGAGGGGCAGCTGTTTCTCTGAAGGACCTCGTCACATTCCTCCCATATTTGAGATAATTCTCCTGAAGCAGATTCTGTTAGCGTCAACAGAGAACTGCTTCATCAACTCTACGTATTTGTATTGTGAAAGAAATACCACATTTGTCAACACTGTCAGATATTTGTTGAGTAATTGTTTGTTGGAAATGTTAAAAACCAAAAGAGAAAAGTTGGGAGGTTGAATCAAAGCATATATTCATTTGTCTACAAGATTTTATTTTTTCAATATTGCAGCCGGTTTTTTTCCCACTTCTCAAGAATCAGTGAAATACAGTTTGAATAAACTCTTTGTGTTCTGTTTTAACAGGGCTGTAACCACCATACACAAGTCCCCCCCCCCCCCCACTAATTAAATATGACCATTCTGAGAGAGAGAGAGAGAGAGAGAGAGAGAGAGAGAGAGAGAGAGATTGCATGTGTGAATTATCTGTTTGTCTCTGTTAAGTTACTTCAGGAAACACCTCATTGGTGCCGAGTAATGTCTCAAAGCTATTTTATTATAATAATATAATAAGCGAGAGATAGCGATGACAACATTTGTGCTTGTTTCTCAGGGCTCTAATCTTACTTTTATGAAAAATAAATAAATTGGAGCACAGGCAAATAATTATGGAATACCTTCTTTATTCTTTATTTGTGACTACGCTGATTTGTCCTGCTTAGTAAAACTGGCCCATAATGGTTATATGGTCGTAATTTTTAATATTTTTTTTTTCATTTACCTTCCGCATTTGTTATAAGGTTTGGTTTTCCACCTTCTTCAAAATAGAGTTTATGTTCAGCAGAAGACGGAAACTCATTAAGGTTTAAAACAACTTCTGAGTGAGTACATGAACGTATAAAAAACAAAACACTAACCTATTTTAATTTTGGGGTGAATAATTCCTTTTAATTTTCATAAAACACCAAATACAAAAAGAAAAATCACTTAATACTCTTGACTGAAAAACTTTAAAACAGTTGCTTTAATAGGAATCAGTGTATACTGTGTTTTATTTTTATTTGTTCATACATTTTAATGCTTCTGCTAAATTCTATTGTACCTGAAAATAAAATATTATTATTATTATTATTATTATTATTATTATTATTAGTAGTAGTAGTAGTAGTATTTGTGAATTATGTGTATCTTTGTTCTATTTTTTTTATAACATAGATAAAATAATGACAAAGATTTATATCTTCTCCCACATTGGCCTAAATATCCATACTTTTTCATATTTGGTTATCTTAATGTAACAAGCTTTGTCTTTATTATAGGGATATTAGTTTGGCTGTGATGCTCAAACAGCTTGCTAAATAGAAAAAAAAACAACATCACAAAGAATAGTGATAACATCACCAAAAAAAAAAAAAAGAAGAAATTTTCTGACACCAATACACCTTAAATTCCCCACCAACCATCACCCTCCAAAGCCCCCAAACAAACACCCCCTCCCCCTCCCCACTGTAATATGATTTGTTTGCTATAAATAACACATAAAACAAACAGGGTTCAGCTAATGGGCTCCGGTGCACAAGATGGCGCCGGTGAGCTTCAGCGACACGGTTGTGTGCAGACTTACTTCCGGTCTTGCAACGCTAGTAAGGGAAACATACATACAAAACTTGGCTAGATCGATATAATAAATGTTTTCAAGTTTAACAGAGGATAGTGATATATCAAAGACATGAGAAAACATCCTCCCCTCTGTGTGGAAATTCGTCAAGATACAACGCGGAGATTGCTTTATTCATTCTTCTGTTGATTATGCGGATCAGAGTCAGCATCAGGTTAATCAGTCCACTGGGATCTTCTTATTAAAACACAAACTAATCAAATCGCAATACTTCACATTTTCGGAGAGCTGATTTTGTTCTGTCTGTTATTTATAATATCATAAGGTTTTAAATGAGACAGATATTTCTGATAAAGCTTGTATGGTATGTTCACAGTAAGATTGGTGATTGCGTTCATGTGTGTTTTTATCAATATTTATCTGTTTTGTAAAATATCTGCTGCATAAATCATTATGTCTATAAGCAGCGCATGTATATTTTTACGATTTCGTTTGCATTAATTATCAGATAAAACAAATATTAAAATGAGTCATGTATTAGTTGTATCATTTTACGACCCGTTTTTTTTTTTTTTTTCATTTGATGCCTATTTAACTGTGTAAAATATTAAAATATGTTGTGAAAATAATGATGAAACAAACTATATGCACGATTGAGAAGAGGACATTTATGAAGATAAATCGCAGCCCACGTCTCACAAGGTAAATATTTCATAAAAAGAAATAAAAATAAATAAAATAAAAATTCAATGTGTTACAAACATTTTTGAGAAATAAGTAATGTTTAAATTTTTCATAATTGTTAAGGGGAAAAGACATTATGTAAGCTGTGAGTACACACCATGAGTTCAACTTTATTTTCGTGATCTGTAGGGATTGCCATTAGTGTACTTCATTCATTCACCGGACATGCGCAAGTTTCAAATGCACTGGCTCAGATAGCATTTATAGTATAGTAATAATAGCAGTGTAGCTCTTATTTGCATTTAAAGTGATATTATAAATCCTGTAAACAAATAAGGTAATATTTATATTTCTCTGGTTCTCTGCACTGGCGTTTAGCACAACCGGAAATATCTATGCACACACTCACAAGACTGGAAATCCAAGATGGCTGAGATATGCAACTAGCCCATATATGTTTCTGCAGGGGCACAACTATCCAGTGTTACAGGGGTATGCAGAAAAACATTTTGTATATATATATATATATATATATATATATATGTGTGTGTATTATTATTATTATTATTATTATTATTATTATTATTATTATTATTGGGGTGGCACAGTTCAAATTTTCACAGTTCGGTTTGTTTAACGGTTCAAGAGTCACAGTTCAGTATGTGCTATGTTAATAGAGAAACTATAATTTAAAAAAATTCTAACTACGAGCAACAGCAAAAATTAATACAATAGAGTAAACAGGTCTAGTATTAGTTTTTAGGTACAGAAATTTAATAAAGTAATCAAATGTAAAACAGCATCACATATTTGACTATAAATTAAAGACTGTTCTTTATTAAAGTTACAAAAGCTTTTTTATATATTTTTTTAGAGATTCTATTTATTAAACATTTAATTATTATAAACAAAAACATATTAAAACAAAAACACAGCACAGGAAATAATTAACAGATTCATGAACATGTGGACAATTTACATACAGCATTTCATCACATGATTGTACCTAAATTTTATCCAGTTTTTGTTTATGACCGTTTAATCTTTAGACACTTAAAAATATTCTCCCATTTTTTAAACAGGAGCGATTTACCATTGCGACAATACCTCAATCTTTCTAGAGTTACAACTTCAGATATCATAGATTTCCACATCTGAGTAGAGGGGGAATCACTACCAACCCATTTGACCATTATAGCCTTTCGAGCCAACATTTGGAGAAACTGAACAATCTGTTACAAACGCTTTTTAATCAAGAGCAGTGAGTGATTTCTTTGTTGTTGCTGTTCGATTAATATAAAGACTGTCACTTTAAGAGAATGCACTGATACAGTGGCCTACGTTCAGCTGGCTATGTCTGCTATAGGATACTTACCAAGACGGGCATTTTGACATAATTTTTGTCTGAATTTGTCCATTTAAATAAAATACTTCAGAGAGATCTTATATTTGCCTCTACCTCAGTTGCCTCTGCCTCTTAAATGTTTAAACTGACAAAGCTTAAATTAGTTTAGTTTAAACACAGATATCAACGTGTGCTGTTTAGGTCTCATCTGTGTGCGCGCGCTATCAGCACCCGGGTGATGACGGAATAAATGGCAGCTCATATTCCAGTTTTACATATTCTCAGAGCATAGACGTCACATTTTAAATCCTACATGTTGCCTTTCACCAATCACTTATTTAGCTGCTGTCACATCCCTTGACATGCCATCTCCCTTTCCCTCTTTTTCTATTTTTAGCCCCCGAGAGCTTTTTTTGTTTTATCCATCTTTTTCGAGTTTCAACGACAACACATTAACGTTACTGCGGCTCACTCAGCGCTCACGGCGCCCCGCCCACTCGCGAGGTTCTATGAGGGCACCAGCGCCTGTTAGTCCTCTAAAATGTGTGTATATATATATATATATATATATATATATATATATATATATATATATATATATATATATATACAACTTTTAATATACATTTTTATTTTTTATTATTAAAAAAAAAATTAACCATCGCTTTGGCGCATGCGCCGCATATGGCGCATACCCACTTTTTGCGCCACTGTGTTTCTGTCATATGCTGGAATATGAGCAGTCATTTATTCCGTCATCACCCAGGTGCTGATAGTGCACAGATGAGACCTGAATAGCACACGTTAATATGTATTTAAACTAAACTCTTTTAAGCTTTGTCAGTTTAAACATGTAAGAGCCAAAGGACGCGAGCTTGCACGTGCAGTGAGAAGAATTGTGCATGTGCTCATCCGAAGTGTGCAAACCTATGCCTCAGAACACGTGCAAATATTAAAGTCCGCGTGAACCGGAACATGCAAACTTCTTTTCTTCAGTGTTGTGACGTATTTCCGAGAGAAACGGAATACTAAATGAGGAAAAATAGTGGGCGTGGCTTTATGTTCCAACTAGAACCTGATTGGATCTCACAAACCCAATTTCGTGTCCTGTCCACTGATCTATAATATAGAACAGTATAGTAATATATAGATCAATGGCCCAGTCCAATTTTTGAAGCATTGGCCCGTGAAGTGCTTCGAGCACATCCGTGACCTCTCTGTTATCCCTCCTTCCTCGAAATGTAAAAATTCTAGCCATCTGCACCGTAACGAGGGGAATTTTAGGGAATGGGAAAAGTGTTTAGTGAGTGCCACAACCAAAAATGCACCTCCTCGCCATCTCTCCTTTTATGCGCTTTCAATGCTGGCAAACACACACAAAGCCTGGGCGTGGTTACAGATGCTAAGCAGACACCCAAACCGACAAACTGAAACCGTGACTGTAAAACCGTGTTTTTATTTGTCTAATTTGCTGTAATTGTAATAATACCATGTCTAATTTGTGCTGCACTATATTGTGTTGGTCGACATATAAATGAGATGTTGCATCTGTTCTTTAATTTGCACGATTACCCGCACAAATGTCCACACCCAACTGTGCGGTTTGGGAATTGTGCTCTCGTGCTAATTTGTCCTGCTTAGTTAAACTGGCCCATAATGGAAATATGGCTGTAAATATGTTTTTATCTTTTGCCATTAAGCTTCCATATTTGTTATAAGGTGAGATGCATGATGTTTTTATTATTATTATTATTATTATTATTATTATAGAAATGACAAAAAATGTTCAGTTGCAAAAATCCTTTTTAATGCAGATCCATACTGTGTGAGATGAGAATAAAAAAAATGAGTAAAATCAAATAATCATTGCTTTATGTTATTGCACTTTATAATTAAAATATATTGTATATAAAATATAAATATAAAGATATATTTCAGTTTTTGGATCCAGACGTTGAATTATCTGTTTACGTATTCATAATCTAACCCAGACATGTCACATAATCTGATTTCTGGAATACAGCAGAGTTCACTTTATAATACTTTGTAACATAAATAGAGCTTTGCAAGAGTCTGATTGTGACAGCAGTATATGCACAATTCTAAACATGCATTAAACAATAAAACAGTATCTACTCCAAATGACTCTGAGATAACAACTTAATGACTTATTGAGTTTCATAAAAATAAAACATGTGCATATTCAAACTCCAGACACTATGCCAGAGTAAATAAACTAAATGGTTTGGACAGATGGTTATTCACATCACACACATCAGGGGTTTTCAAACTGTGGGTCACACAAAGTCACTTGGCTGCAGCTAAATTTGCGTTTCAATGACACACTCCCACAGTTCAGTCTAGGGCTGCATGAATGTGATGAGTGTGGCGGGGCCGAGAGCCATGGAAAGAGAGCGAGGCCGGTTGAGTGATTAGGAAATGAGCGACACCTGCTACACTCACCGGTCTCGAGTCCCACTGAGGAGATCGGAAGAATACAGTGTAACACATTAAAAACTTCACAATCACGGGAAGAAGGAGGCGGGAACCGGGGACCCACTCGACACAACGATATAGCCCACCAACATTAATAACGAACTGCAATATCCTTAGTGTGATTTTCGAATTGCAATCAAGTCCTTGTGTGTTGCGTTTTTTTGAAGCGCAGGCGCGCATGAGTTGTAATAACAGTGAAGGTCTCAGAGCAATGTCATTAAAAGGTTCAATCCGTCCGCATTATTAAAAGAGAAAAAACATGCTAACTTCAATACACTATATTCTGCATGAGATTGCATACACCAGAAAATTCAAATGTTACGAAAACGGTTTCAATTAGGCCATGTTCACGAAATTCTATTGTCCGTTTGAACTCTGCACTTTTTTAGTTCGGGAAACGGTTTGTAAACAGTGTTTCACATGTACAGGGTGAGCAGGGCACAAACGCAGGGTTAATTGTAACTACAAGATTTAAACATTTCCACATAACAAAATGTATACGAAATTTCGCAATATTTTCTTGACATATCATCTCTGTTTAGAGAAAAATTTGCCAAAGTTCAGAAATCTTTTGAAGATATTGCTGAACATTTATTTAACCATCGCAAAAATAAATTTCTGCCTGAACTAAATGTCATCCAGTTTTTTTTTAAATGAGACATCTGTTTATTATATATATATATATATATATATATATATATATATATATATATATATATATATATATATATATATATATATATATTATATATATATAATTATTTTAATCCCCAAACTGTTTTAGATAGTTCATGCTTTGCTTCTTATGCTTTTCTAAAAAAAGTGTTTGAAAAAAGTGCTCCATTCTCGCCGACACACACGGAATGATCATGAATGCATTTTCTGCGACAAAACAGCAGCACAGATTACAGTTCACTGGAGTGAGCCTGTTTCACGTTTTTATGGACACTACATATTTTAATGTCTGTAAACAAAAATTAAAACTTAAATATTAGTTGTGAAATTTTTCAGATGTACTCTAAAATTAAACAGTTATTTTTCATAAATACTTAATTTGTGTTATCAAACTTTTAAGATTACCGTATTTTTCGGACTATAAGTCACACCTAAGTAAAAGTTGCATCAGTCCAAAAATACATCATGACGAGGAAAAAAACATATATAAGTCGCACTGGACTATAAGTCGCATTTTTTTAGAACCATGAAACAAGAGAGAACATTACCCTGTACAGCCGCGAGAGGGCACTCTATGTTTTCAGTAGTAGACTACAGGAGCACTGAGCAGCATAGAGCACCCTCTCACGGCTGGAGAGGGTAATGTTCTCTCTTGGTTCATTTCTCGTTTCATGTCAAATTAATTTTGATAAAAAAGTCACACCTGACTATAAGTCGCATGACCAGCCAAACTATGAAAAAAGTGTGACTTATAGTCCAGAAAATACGGTAGGCTTAAGGTAATGTCAACTGTTTTGTTTTTTTCTCAAATATTTTGGTGGGTCGTGAAATAGATTACACTTGTCTAGGTGGGACGTGGAATGGAAAAGTTTGGGAACCACTGTTATAGATCATAAACAGATGTCTTTACCTGTGAGAAGTGCACAGAGAATGATCCGTCCCAACAGACACATTTGATGCTTATCAGCCATTTTCTGTTTCTGTCAGTCTTTCTCTTCACTCTATAATTAAAGCTCTTCTTTTTAACACCATCATCTCATCCTGTGGGTGTTAACTTCCTCTGTTCACCAACTAACCATTGAGCTGTATTTCACCCACACTACACTGATGAAGAAAATAAGTTTCTATAAAATACTGTAGCAGAAAGGTGTTTTTGATTCTATTGTAAAAAGTGATCACTGAAACTCAACTCAGTTTTTTTCTGAATTGTTCTGAAATAAATTGATACAGTATCTGTAGACATTAAAAACAAACACTGTAAACACAACACATCTACATCAATAACTCAACTACCCACCAGCTCTCAAAACACACAGGATGACTACTAAATAAATAAATAAATAAACATTTAGTTTTAACAATTTTTTTTTTTTGTAGCTGTTAAGATTTCGAAACACGTGACTACAGAGTGTGAGAACTCAATAGTTTTCGCACAGTTGTTCAACACACAGTTAACAGTGCGGTCATCTCTGAGGCCAGTTTAGACTGATGGCTGTGAATTCTCACACATTCTGATGCCATTTCCTCTTTTTTTCTTTAAGTGATTTTCCTTTAATATGCTGTGCTGTTTTGCAAAAGTTGCTATAAACCATTTACGAATGACTGTCAGACTATGTTTACACAACAACAATGTAGTCAGATACGGAAACATTTTTTCATTGTTCTTAAAAGTTTTCACTTATACACAACGTTTACAGATATCTGCAAAAAGGTCAAAAATGCTGTATTACATATACCAGGCCAGTAGTTGGTGCTGTCCTCTTGTTAGTAAACAGCATCTGTAGGGAAGTAACGATTATATGTTGTACATGATGCATCTCTGCTGTTGGTTGTAGCAGAGCCCGTCTACGGAGAGCCTTCCCACTCCCTATTAAGTCCTATTGTACTGAATTTTGGTTGCAGTTCCTCCAGAGTTCCACTGGGGGCGGTCGCCATGAGTGTAAAATGAATGGGAGTCTATGGGGCTAGACGGCTAAATTTGTCCCTTTCACCTGATTGCTGATGAGAAATCTCAGATCTGATTGTAGGTTTTGCAAGTTCAACATGGGTTATAGACTGAAAGTTGAATGAACGAGTACTTATGTCCTTTCGATTTCTTACAGGTTGTGTTGTTGTTGCCCATAACACGCTAGCATTCTGACAATGAACACTGATTGGTCAGTGAAGGACTGATTATGACCAGAATCAGCGGGATCAGAATGTTAAGGCGGACTTTTACGCCCAAGTTTTTCTTTTCAACGCAGCAACTTTTTTTTTTGGTTGCTGGCACTTTTATCTGCCTATTGTTATGTATGCACTGTGAAATTTACACGAAAAATAAATTGAATTTGAGTACTTGTTGTGTTATTCTTGTGTTAAGAAATACCGGATACGTATGGTATAGTATTGCCACCTTAAAAAAACACAGTCACGCTCAATAGTGCTAAGTATCAATAAAAATTGAAAAAGGAAAAAAATGCCTCGCAGGTGTGCAATGATAAATTGTTCTAATTAGGTAAACCGGAACCGGAAACACTTCCCATAACACCCTATGTACTTGCTACATCATTAGAAGAATGGCATCTACGCTAATATTTGTCTGTTTCTCTCTTGTTCCGAGGTCACCGTAGCCACCAGATCCAGTCTGTGTCCAGATCAGAGGGTCACTGCAGTCACCCGGATCCAGTACGTATCCAGACCAGATGCTGGATCAGCACCTAGAAAGGACCTCTACTGCCCTGAAAGACAGTGGAGACCAGGACAACTAGAGCCCCAGATACAGATCCCCTGTAAAGACCTTGTCTCAGAGAACCACCAGGACAAGACCACAGGAAACAGATGATTCTTCTGCACAATCTGACTTTGCTGCAGCCTGGAATTGAACTACTGGTTTTGTCTGGTCAGAGGAGAACTGGCCCCCCAACTGAGTCTGGTTTCTCCCAAGGTTTTTTTCTCCATTCTGTCACCGATGGAGTTTCGGTTCCTTGCCGCTGTCGCCTCTGGCTTGCTTAGTTGGGGACACTTCATCTACAGCGATATCGTTGACTTGATTGCAAATAAATGCACAGACACTATTTAACTGAACAGAGATGAGATCACTGAATTCAATGATGAACTGCCTTTAACTATCATTTTGCATTATTGACACTGTTTTCCTAATGAATGTTGTTCAGTTGCTTTGACGCAATGTATTTTGTTTAAAGCGCTATATAAATAAAGGTGACTTTGACTTTGACTTTGACTAATAGTGGGCAAGGGTTGTCCTATTTCTCATTTCCCTAGGATGAAAAAAGGTAACCCATGTGGAAGTGTCAAAGCCACTGTGTGTGTTTTTTCGCCGTGGTCTTTCAAAACAACAAAACAAAAACTCTTCTAGCACGTGTATTTACCTGTGTCAGCTGTGTTGTCCATGCCTCGAGAGAAAAGAAAGTGCAGAGCATGAAAGCACCAGAGCCGTTAAATAATTAATTTTTCAACGGCTCTGGAAAGCACCATAGACTTTCTCTGAAAGCACCAAAGTGACTGAAGGATTGCCGTAAAGCAGTATCTCTGGTCGTACGATGTGTATGAATAGAACATTCAAATTACTAGACAAAAAATTATATCCTGAGAAAAGTGGGTTTTTGAGGGGTATAGCGCCATTGACCTCCATTCATTCTGCACTCGTCCTGTGAGCGCCCTCATATAGAATCAGAGTGGAACTGCAACCAGTTCAGAAGCCGGAAGTTTTGTGAGAGTGAAACTTCTCAACATATTAGACATTCTATGGTTGTAATATTGGTGAAGTAAATCCACACTTTGCTGAAGAAGCGTTATCAAACTCTTGAGCAGAAACAACAGTTTTACTAACAGCCTGCCAGAAACAGCATTATTACAGACAGACTTTTTCACCAGAACTGTAGAACACACGAGTATCATCCACTGCACATACATATTAAAACATTTATATTTACTCTTAATCTAATATATTTACTCTGGTGTCCTGTTTAAAGCAGAAAATGAACAATGCTTTTTTTTAAGTTTTCTAAAATCCTTACTCATGTACTATAATTTTTGTTATGATTATTCATTACCGTCTATTCATCAGCTGTTCCCATCTAACGTTAGCTTTACCACAGCCAGTCCTTCAGGAATCTGCATTGTAATGTGGTTAAACATGAGATCTAAAGCAGTTTTTTGGGCAGTGGGTAAACTAAGGTAGATGATTTTGTGGTGAAGTAAATACTTTTTTTTTTGGTTGCTGGCACTTTTATCTGCCTATTGTTATGTATGTACTGTGAAATTTGTTGTACTTGTTGTGTTATTCTTGTGTTAAGAAATACCGGATACGTATGGTATAGTATTGCCACCTTAAAAAAACACAGTCACGCTCAATAGTGCTAAGTATCAATAAAAATTGAAAAAGGAAAAAAATGCCTCGCAGGTGTGCAATGATAAATTGTTCTAATTAGGTAAACCGGAACCGGAAACACTTCCCATAACACCCTATGTACTTGCTACATCATTGGAAGAATGGCATCTACGCTAATATTTGTCTGTTTCTCTCTTGTTCCGAGGTGACCGTAGCCACCAGATCCAGTCTGTGTCCAGATCAGAGGGTCACTGCAGTCACCCGGATCCAGTACGTATCCAGACCAGAGATCTAAAGCAGTTTTTTGGGCAGTGGGTAAACTAAGGTAGATGATTTTGTGGTGAAGTAAATACTACATAAAAACAAAAGTAATTTCTACATTAAATAGTTAAGTTAAGGCAAGATTTTTTAAAAAAAGAAGTAACTTCTGTGTTAGTACTCAATTTAAGCTAGAAATTAAAGTTGGAACTCATAAGTATATTTTACTTGAAACAGTTTATGTTTACAAGAATTCTTCAAGTAAATATCAAAGTTATGATCTCATATTTCCCATCATGCACTGGGGCATGAACAATTAAAAATTTAAATTTATCACAGTTTTTGAGTAGTATTTACACAGTTATATGGTTGCTTTTGATGTTAGGTTTAGTCACATACTTTTTTTGTGACACCTGGAGTTCATTTTCTACTCACAATGACCCATTCATACTCAAACACTCTTCACTGATTGTTACCGTCATTGTGTGTGGTGTACCATGTGTTGAGGTCTCTGAGAACTGGTGACTACTGAGTTACAGTACTGGCACTTTTGTTTGGGAGAGCAAAAATCTTGGCTGACCCTGACCTCTAAACATTATCATCAGCTATAGAAAAACCCATATCAGTCGATCTCTAGTAAATGGAAATGTAATTTCAGATCTTAAATAAATTAGAAAAATTGCTTCAGAATTCAATATGGATTTATTTGGAGAAGGACAATGTGACATTGAATGCATTGAGGAATTATGTAAAGACTTACTGTAACTCTCTGATAAACAGAATAACAGCTTGACTCTGGCCTCCAGTTAAAAGAACTGTCTGATGCTGTTAAAAAACTTTCAACCGGAAAAAAATTTGGAAAACAAGCACTTCCAGCTGAGTTTTATAAGCAATTTTGGAACCTTCTGAAAGATGATTTTTATGAAGTTTTTAATTATTGTTATTGACAACTTGAACTGCCTAATAGTTGTAAAAGACCGTTTTTATGTTAGCTACCTAAAAAAAGGTGATCCTGGTTTGTTGAAAAATTGGAGACTTTTGGCTGATTTATGCATTGACTATACATTTTTGGCAAAATGCCTTTCTAATAGATTGAAACTTTAGAAACTTTTTAGAATGTATGGTTAATGAATACCAAACATATTATATACATAATAGAACAATAATGGACAATCTGTTTCTGGTAAGAGACATAATAGATATTGCCAATTTGAACAATTTTGCAGTTGATCAGGAAAAAGCATTTGACAGAGTTAGTCATTTTTCTTTGTTTGAAACGCTTGAAGGGGTTTGTCAGAGTTTCACTTCATGGATTAAAATGTTGTATAATGATGCATCTGTAGTGTTGAAAGTGAGGCTTAGTCGGCCTATTCCAGTGTTGAGAGGGATAAGACAAGGATGCCCATAATCAGGGATGTTGAATTCATTGGCCATTGAACACCTACTTTGTAAGTTGGGGAAAACATTACAAGTGGTTTCTATTGAAAAAACCTATTAAGTTTGTTGCATATGCTGATGATGTTACAGTTTTTATTAAGGATGAGAGGGATGTGTCTGTTTTAAAAGAATAATTGAAAATTTATGAAAATGCATCAACTGCAAGAGTGAATTGGGGAAAGTGTGAAGGTTTTTTTTTTTTTTTTGTGGACAAAAGGTAAATTAAAATCCACCAGAGCTCTCAGGTGGTGTTAAGTGGAGTCAAGAGGGGTTGAAATGTTTAGGGGTTTATTTAGGGACTGAAACTTTTTAAGATGAAATATTGTGAAAGAATGATGGAGAAGATGTGTAGCTGGTTGTCTAAGTGGTCATGGTTGCTACCACAGTTATCTTATAGAGGAAGAGTTTTGATTACAAATAATTTAGTAGCTTCGGCACTGTGGCACAAAATGAATGTCCTGGATCCACCAGATGATACTGTCTATGAATTACAAAAAAAAATTAGTGTTATTAAATTAGTGGCTTTTTTGGACTGGACAAGGCTGCTGTTCTTTTCTTACAAGTTAATGAAGGTGGACAAGGATTAATAGATATTAAAAGCAGAATCAAGACTTTCAGGCTGCAGGCAGGACAAAAGTTGCTGTACTCAAATGCTGGACTGATACCGCTAAAACCCTGTTACACAAAATTGACATTTTTAAATATGATTTACATTTTTTTTATTAATTTAATAGAAATTGATTTAATAGAAACATCTGTGTTTTATAAAACTATGCTGAGAACATGGATTTCAGTTTATCAAGTGAAGAGAGACCTGCCTGTTTCTGAGTCCTGGATAAACAAAGAGCCTCTTTTAATAATTCCTTACTTCAAGTAAAGGTGCTTAGTTCAAGAAGCCTTCAGAAAGTAATCTTGCAATGCATGCTGGGTATCAGCATAGTACAAGACTCACCCATGTATCCCAGCATGCATTGTAGCATGAAACATTTTATTGATTGTCACCATTTATGAGATTCATATGCTGATTCTTAATGTCTGTGGCCTTTGTATTGCTTCAGATGAAAGTTTTTATGCACAGTGATTTTTAAATTAGTTATATCATCAGGGTGTCAAACAACACTAAAGCAATTCAACATCCATCTGATCTGAAATTAGACTTCCAATGACGCTAGTTAACAACAATTTTTATTGATTTTTCTTTACTTGGCTTTGCTGGATAAGCTAAACAAGTTTTGCTATAAATACAAAGTTAAAACAACCAGTGTAACAATGCCACCAAAACAGCAATGGTCAAAGGACACTCTGATCTCCTTGATGGTGATGTCAAACGAAACAATATAACATTTAAACTTCTGTTAATTCTCAATAAGTGCTTCTCTAGACATCTGACAGAAATAAAGGTTAATAATGAGAAGCTGGTAAAGCTGTTTTAGGAGTTGTTTAATCAGATCTTGAGAGATCTTTTCAGTTGATTTCATCTTGGTGTGTGGCTGAAGTCAGTTGTAGTTCTTGTGTTTCTCTCCAGTGATTCTGCTTGTTAAGAGAAGCTGTTCATTATTAATGTTTAATCATCACATTATTATCTTCTTAACTCCAGCACTGCTTCAATGCTCCTTAACACTCTTTAGTGTGGAAACACATGAACACTGAACAGTGTGGGGACTTTACTGTGAATGATGCATTTGAGTCACATTAAGTTTATTGATTTATGTTACAACTATGTTATCTAAATAGTTGAAGAATTGTTATGTAATTGAATTACATAAAATGTCAATTTAGACCGAAACATTTGCACAAAAGCTAGATTTTGCATACGCACAAACATTTTCAGATTTATAAAACCATGGGCACACCAGAACCTGTGCAAAATTTCCTTTATAAATCCCAGTCAGAGGAATATTGTGCGTAAGTGCATCTCCACCTCGACTCCTTCTTACTATGCATAACCTCATCTGCATATCATTTGCATGCATATTCCCATCCACATGACACCTTATTTAACACAGTTAAAGGCACAAGACATTAAGGAAATATGAGATATGGACTATAAATGCTATTTGTGCCATACACAATTTTTATTTCTAAAAATCATCTAGTATCCTCATGGCCGTAGCCAGCTATGAGGTCACCAAGGTCCGGACCTTGCTAAATTTTTCATGTTCAATAATAAAATTTGTTCTCTGATTGACTAATTTGCTGCTAAACTCCTCATATGAATGTCTGCATGTATTATTCAGAATGTTTGGCGTCCGTGCTATGAAAATGTTCGCTGCGAGACCCCTTCTGGGGACATACCAAATAAAACGCTAAACGTGGTTTAATGTACTAATACAGGGATATTAACAGACCAAACTCACTAAACATCATACTAATAAAGTATACTATCTACAAAAAAATGATGATCCCTGAATATGAATTCAACACATTTAATAACACGTTAAGCCTTTTCATCATGTTGTGGAGATGCCTTCACATGACATCATCACCTCTGTGCAGCTGCTGTTGTAAAGTAAGATATTATCATTGGACCTATTCAAACCGTACAATGGACAGTTCGACCACTAAATCCAGCAGTGTCCACCAAAATATCACAATAAATGCACTTATACATGAGTGTAACATGAGTGTTTTTAATGAATCTTTGCAAAATTTGCCTTTCCTAATAATTTGCTAGTTAGCAAGTTTCACGATGAATGTGGCTAAAGTTTACCATCCCTCAGAGAGCTTATTTGCAATTTTAAGTGGTATCGGCCCGATACAGTACTCTTGTACTCATACTCGTAAAAATGTAATAATACCAAAAAACGATACCCACACAGTATCTGAACAGAGCTGTGTCTAGAAAAACAAACACTGACAACAGAACAGCAGAGATTAGAAAGGAGTTATTATGGATTGAGCACACGGCTGCACAGATGAGTGATCTTGTTGAGTGAATATCTCACAGACATCACTGGAAAGTTTGTAGTTTGGTGGGATATGTAAAAAGCCAACAAGAAAAACAGTGCACACGTTACTAAAGTTATTTGATGGTGAGGAGAGCGAGAGAAACGCAAAAGAGCGATCAAGAGAGAGAGAGAGAGTCAGAGAGCGTGCGCTTCTGTTGCATGATCGTGATTGCTGTTCGCTCCTTTAGCACATGTTTTTGGACCAAAACCAAATCGTTAATATAAAACAAACAAAAATATATGGGCATTCACTATAAACATTTATTTTAAATTTCAAGCATACACGATTAAAGCAAAAGTGAAACAAGCAGAATGTGTGAAATGCACTTGGCTGGACGTATCTTTCTCATTCTGCACCAATGCAAACGTGTTTAGATTGCTCTAAAACTATGGTTTTTATTCGTCTGGGTCTGCATACAGCGAGCGTGACGCAAGTTAAATTACCAAAATAATATGTCATACTCATATAAGGGGTGGTTCCCTGCATTATTTTAGGAAAATGTTTTGTGATTACACAGTCTAAAATATGCAGGGTTAAATACAGCCCAGCGTTGGGTAAAATATGGACAAACCCAGCGATTGGGTTGTTTTGACCCAGCATTTGGGTTACTACCCAGAAGTTTGGATTAAACATTTTACCCAAAATCTGGGTCAAAAGAACACAATCGCTGGGGTTGTCCATATTTTACCCAGTGCTGGGTTATATTTAACCCAGCATTTTTGCAGTATTATTGAGCTCCAGCAATGGAGCAGCTCTAATGGACCATTAAAATGAACAGTGAAAGTAACAAAAACTTATACATACATTTTTTCAGGTATGTGCAAAAACTTGTTGTTTTACACTACCATTGAGAAATTTTGACCAAACTGTTACAGAATGTTCATTAAGACCCTAAATAATCATATCAACTTGGACATCCTTTGACTTGAGCAGACATTTACATCACATTTATGAGTGTAACAGTATGAAACACAACAGGGGTTCTCAACTCGAAGTCCACTTTCCTAAAGAGTTTAGCTCCAACCCTAATCAAACACACCCGAACAAGCTAATTAAGGTCTTCAGGGTTACTAGAAAGTTACAGTTTTATCAAGATTGGAGCTAAACTCTTGGACCTCATGGGCCAGAGCTGAGAACCTCTGACATACACAATCTCAAATGTGTGAAAAATGTCAAACACCCCAATTTACACATTCAAGCTCCAGTCAGATTTATTTGCTAGAGTGATTGAATTAATCAAATCAATTTTGAATGATTCACGTTTTACAGATCTTGTTTAGTGTATTCATAAACAGATGTCTTTACCTGTGAGAAGTGCACAGAGAATGATCCGTCCCAGCAGACACATGTGACGCTTATCAGCCATTTTCTGTTTCTGACAGTCTTTCTCTTCACTTTATAGCTACAGCTCTTCTTTTTAACACCATCAGCTCATCCTGTGGGTGTTAAGTTCCTCTGATCTCAGCAACTGACCATTGAGCAGCATTTCACCCACACTACACTGATGTGAAAAATCATCTATGCTGCATTTAGCAGTTAGGTTGGTTCAGATTCTCGCTTAGCAAACAAATTACCGAAACTTAAATGAGAGTATAAAGATCATCATTTAATTATTGTTTTTCCAAAAATGGAATGTAATATAAAATGTATTATTATTATTACTATCATTATACACAGTATATCACCATTAGTGCATTAAGAGTTTTAAGTGCATTAAGTACCTCACAGCTGAAAATTCATAAAGAAATCGTGTTTGCCATCTGTTTATAAGAATAGAGCCCTGTGTATTAACAATAAAACAGTTTGTTGTTCTAGAGAAGAGTGTTGAATGATTGAAATGTAAATTTACTCTAAATATATATTTATGTCTTGTATTTAAAACAATGTATATCAGATGTGAGATCCACCCTATAACAGTTTTTACAATCAGCAATCTTTAATGTCTATTTTATTGTTATCATTATTATTAATAATTTAGTTCTATTATTCTCCGAGCTGTTTACTCACTGTTGAGGTTTATAAACATGTTCCTGCAGAGTGTGAGAACTCAGTGCGTTTGACCACACTGGTTTAACACACCCAGTTCAGACTGATAGCCGTAAATTCTCACACATTCAGATGCAGTTCCTGTTCTTTCTTTAAGTGAACGACTGCATGGCTTCCAACTCTGTCTTTTCAGTTCATGAATGCATTCAGCATTTTTAGTTAACACCGGTTAAACCAAATTTATATTTAATTATCCAAATTGACCAATTGCAATTTCCACTTTGTCAGTTTTGTCAAGTCCCCCTAAGCATGATTCTCTGCATGAAGTTAATAAAAATTCATGTCACTGTGTGTTGTTAGGGGTCATTCTAAAACGCTTAACGTGAAAAACGCTTAACATGACTTAATGTACTAAGCCAGTGATATTAACAGACCAAACATACTAATAAATTATACAATCTATAAAAAAATCAGATGAGCCCTGAATATGATCTCAACACTTTTAATTACATGCTAAGCCTTTTCCCATAGAAAACCATCATAAGAAAGCGCTTTACATGGCTTAATGAACTAAGACAGTTATATCAACAGACCAAACTCACTAAACATCATACTAATAAAGTATACTATCTATAAAAAATCAGATGAGATTTGAATATGCATGCAACTCGTTTAATAACACCTTAAGCCTTATGATGGTTCTCTTACGAGAGTTCTCTCGTACTGCGTCTTAGCTAAGACGCTACGGGAAAAGTCTCTTTTCACAAAATACTGAAGCAAAAAATTATCCTTAATTTAGAATTTTTGTGAAGCGCATTTGCAGCAGTACACAGCCATAGGCGAGACGGCTCGCTCGCTCATTGGCTGCTCTGCAGCAAGTGCACAGCCTATCGAGCGCAGGCTGATGCAATATCAGACCAATTAGGACACTTCGCGCCCATCACGCCACTTCCCGCCAAAACGCGTGTGGCCCAACCCTATAAAAGGAGCTCGAAAAGGCTGACTCACCTGAGTTTTCATCTCTTCAGCGAAGCTCACGCATCGCTGGATCACGGAGGAAGCAATCGCCGTCTGAGAGGCATATCAGCGGGACGAGCCATTCTGAAGCTGCTGGCCTTCGCCGCCGTTCCTGCTGCGCTGTCCGGCGCCTATATCGTTTCAATTCTGTTATATCCAGCTGTTCTTTATGCGTGTGTGTGTGTTCGCCCTGCGACACACACTCGTAAAAGAGCTTGCGTCTTTTTTAAGATGCCTTCCTGTGGCTCGTCAGAGCCCCACTCAGCGAGGGAGACCGGTACGTCATCTGTGTCTCCTGCCTGGGTGAAGATCATGCAGCGCTCGCGCTCGCTGACGGCGGATGCCCTCACTGCGAGCTGTTGCCATGGTGACTCTGATGACTCGCTTGGCCTTTTCTCTGAGCCTGCATTCTCCGCTGCGCTGAGGCGCCGCACTCTGCTAGCTTCGGGCAGTGAGGGCTGGGCGAGCTCCGAGGATCTCGCACCTTCTGCTCAGAAGCCCAGCAAATGAGCTGACATCGAGAAGGAGCCGAGGCGAGTGCGCACGCTGGCCGCGACGAGTCTCGGCCTCGAGTGTTCTGCACCAGCGCCCCCCCTCTCGTTCCCGGCTGGATGGTAGTTTCCTCTCGGATGAGCGTACTTCTCAAAGCCCGCCTCATTTCTTCCTGAGCTTCACGAAGAGGTGGCAAAGGCTTAGAACGCTCCAAATTCAGCGCGAACTCGTTCGTCTGTCTCACTAACATTCTCCACACTGGATGATGCTAAAAACAGGAACTACCAGTCACTTTCACCGGTGGAACAGGTGATAGCGACGCACTTTTGTCCGCCCTCTGCTGGACGGCGGATGAAAGCGGTGTTGCCATCTAAAGCCTGCTGGATGACGTCACCTCTGCTCGCACGAATATTCTGCTGCTGAGCAGGCTGCGTCTGCACTGCACACGATGGCTGCTTCATTGAAGCGGCGGTGTACGAGTTCCGCTGTTCACCCAAGCGCGCCACTGTTTCAATTCCAGGAATTGTGACTGTCTCAGCGTTTTCTGCAACGCGCAAGCCTGCACAGTTGCCCGCTTGCCTGCACACAAAAGCCGTTATCACAACAGCTTCAGCAACGCAGCTCGAGACCCCGTTCTCGCTCTACCGTCCGTCGCCCCACGCCGCGGGGACTGCGGCAGAGGATTACGGTGAGGCCGGGAGCCCCGAAGCCATCCTAGGAAAGCGCCGGTGTACGAGTCGCCGCAGCCGAACTCTCACCTAAGCGCGCCGCTGTTTTCAGTTACAGGGATTGTGACTGTTTCAGCGTCTTTTGCAATGCGCAAGCCTGTATGGTGGCCCGCTTGTGCCAAAAAAAAACTGATATTTCCCGAAAAAGGTGTAATTTCTGGTGCCCCAGCCACGGCCGATGGTGCTATAAATGTAGTGACGATGCCCACTGCTCAGTGCCCATCTCCACATATAAGCACAGCCCTTCACACAGGGCTCGTGCCCATGAAAGCGACTCAAGTCGATCGCGCGCACTGCATAGAAATATGTGCCCACTCCTCAGTGCCCACAATTACTATGTCACACGCGTCATGTGGTTTCTGTAAAAACGAAACCCATGCACGTTCGTCCGGCCACGGCCGATGGTGCTATAAATGTAGTGACGATGCCCACTGCTCAGTGCCCATCTCCACATAAAAGCACAGCCCTGCACACAGGGCTCGCGCCTATAAGATCGACTCAGATCGGTCACGCGCTCCACATAGTAAACGTGCCCATTCCTCAGTGCCCACAAACACTATGTCACACACGGCGCGTGGTTTCTGTAAAAACGAAACCCGTGCACGTACGCTCTGCCCAGGCAGACAGCGAGTCGAAAGCAGTAAATTTGCACACTTGCAGCCCACAGTTACTCGCAGACATCACGAGTCCCACGGGACCCGTTCAGCCCTCCCTCAATCGGTTAAGCGCCGGGACGGGGTCGAGGAGGAGCGATCTGCCCGCTGTGATCAGCGCGCTCCCCACCTCAAATGCCACTGGCGTAACGCCGCCGTTGCTCAGTCAACAGAGTGCGCTTCGCATCCAGCCCTTAGCCATTCATGCAGATGCATGTTCAGCGCTTCCAGGGGTTTCGGATTGGGTGCTAGGCATTATAAGGAGAGGCTACTTGCTACAGTTTTTTTCGACGCCCTCCGCGCTTTTTAGCGCGCGTCGAAACCACGGTCAAAACAGAAGTAGCACGCATACTTCGGGCCGAAATATCAAAACTGTTGAGCAGAGGGGCTGTAGAGCCTGTGTCTCAAGCTCAAAGCGAGGGGGGGCTGTACAGCAGATACTTTCTAGTGCCCAAGAGAGACGGGGGTCTCAGGCCCATACTGGATCTAAGACAGCTGAACAAGGCATTGGTGAAACGCAGTTTCAGAATGCTTACGACCAGGAAGCTCCTCACGCATATTCGCAGATTCATGTCAATAGATCTGAAGGACGCGTATTTTCAAATACAGATGGCGTCAAGTCACAGGCGATATTTGAGATTCGCCTTCGAGGGCCAGGCATACCAGTTTGCAGTCCTGCCGTTCGGCTTGTCCGTAGCTCCTCGTACGTTACGAGGTGCATGGACGCAGCGCTCGCTCCTCTCAGACTCAGAGGCATGCGAGTGCTGAACTATTTGGACGACTGGCTGATTCTGGCTCAATCACGAGCGGAGCTCGTGGAGCACAGGGCCGTTTTACTCGATCACCTCGAGAAACTCGGTCTCAGTGTCAACTGGACGAAGAGTCGCTGAACCCCAGTCAGACGATACTGTTTTGGGTTTAGTTCTGGACTCACGTTCCATGACGGCGCGGCTGTCACCACAGCTGAATGCCCAACGCGCGGCGAGTTCTCTCCGCTGCGGCGCGACCGTTTCGCTCAGAGAATGTCAGAGGATGCTGGGTCTCATGGCCTCAGCATCTCCGGTTCTGCAGTTGGGCCTGCTCCGCATGTGCCCCCTGCAGTTCTGGCTGAAAGCGCGGGTACCTGGTCGACTGTGTCTCAAGGTATGACTGGTACCAATCAGGTGTAAGCCTGGGGACTTCCTCGAAAGTGAAGATGGTGTCGACGGACGCCTCCACTTCGGGATGGGGAGCGCTGCTCGAGGGCAGACCGTCCTTTGGCCTGTGGTCAGAACGGGAAAGGCTCCAACATATCAACTGTCTGGAAATGCTGGCAGTGGAGAACGCGCTGACGCGCTTTTGTCCCTGAATCAAGGGACACCACGTCTTAGTCCGTTCGGACGACATGTCTGTGGTGTCCTACAGAAATCGCCAGGGCGGTCTCGGGTCCTGAAACCTGTACAGGTTGGCAGAACGCCTCCTGGTTCGGGCTCAGTGCAACTTGCGCTCGCTGAGGGCGGTTCATGTGCCTGGGCTACAGAATCTGGGTCCAGACAGGCTGTCCAGAAGCAACATTCCCACGGCAAATGGTCTCTACACCCACAAACAGTCCGGCTGTTGTGGGAGAGATTTGGCAGGGCGGAGGTGGACCTCTTCGCATCCCACGAAAACGCTCACTGCCCCGCGTTCTTTTCCAAGGACGGGGAAAAGGACGGGGATTTTTCTTATCCCAGATGAAAGATAATCATTGTGAAACAATCGTGGTGATTTCTATGATCATGGCTCCTGATTGGTGGTCCTGTGTCGTACTCTGAGAGAGATCCTTGTCACAGTCTTGTGAAGAAAGCATGAAGAAAGCAATAATAATGATGTTAAACTGAGGTCCTGGCTCTCTGTGGTCATTTAAAGTCCCAGGATGTCCATCAAAAAAGATTTGGAGTGTAACCCCGGTATCCTGGCCAGACTTGCCCATTAGCCTCTGACCATCACCATGGCCTTCTAATCATGCCCATATAATAACTGGCTTCTTCACTCTCTCTCCTTTCCACCAATGAGCTGGTGTGTGGTGGGCATTGCATCACACAGTGTGATTTGCAATGATGTTATAGGATTGCTAAAATTGTCTGTAGAAGGTTTTGGTTTAGTAATTCTGCATGGATCTGTCTGGTCAATGTAGCTTGCCTAGTGGTCTTGGCATCTCCCTGTGGTCCTGTTTGGTATCGCAACCTGACTTGTGCAAATTTGTTTATAAAAAGTGCTGCAAACTACTAATTGTAAAGCATAAACTTTCCTTTTCTGTGAGACTGCTTTACAACAGTGTGTATCATGAAAAGTGCTATGCAAATGAATCTGAATTAAATTGCAAACAATGATTTATTTATTCATTGTGGCACGATATTTATTCATTGCAAATTATGAAACTTAAAAAGCACTTTTTAGTACTTTAGTTTGTATTTATTTATTTTTGGGTGGGGGAGTAGGGTTGAGTACTGCCACTTTATTCCTCTTCAAGCTCAGATGTTCTGCTCATATGTCCCCAAAAAGGCAAAAGCAAACCTTTGCCCTTGTCTCAAACACTTCTCTTTTTAAACTATTTCAATGCTATTTTATGCTTTTTTTGTAGGGGGGGGGGGGTGGCAGCAAGGTTGACCGATTTCTTGGACAGCTTACATTCTGTTCAATGGACAATAACCTGCAGAGTCCACTTGGTGGCCCAAAATGTCTCCCTCTCACTCCAAGAATGCAAACTTTTCTCTTTTAATCATTCCTCAGTGACTAATTTATGTCACGTAAATAAAAATAAATAAATAGTCATACTCTTTATTTTTTTTATTTGCAGTGGAAGTAACTTGAATCCACAACAACTGGACCTCAAACAAAAAGAGTTTGCAAGCAAAAAGTAAACAATTACGACACAAACGTAATAAAATACGAATCAACATAGTTTGCATCGCATCAGCTGTGCACTGACTATAGGTTCACAAACAGGGTTTAAGTTGGTAACAATGCCCATCCAAAAACCAACTACTTTATCTATTTACCTATAAATTGCCACATTATAGTTTTCCCCATTCAATTACTTAACACATTAGTTATGTCAGGGTTGTCAAATCTTTTGAGCATTATTTTAAAACTGTTGATTGCAGTGTGTCAAGATAACAGCGGCATACGATCTACTTACCTGCTCATGAGATATATTTCTTGCATATTACATTTGTAGAATAAAGAAATGAGAGAATCATGTCAGTGTGTTTCAACTTTATTTAGACTTTATATCTTTGCAGCAGCTGATTCCATGAAAAACTTAATTCACCACGGACAAGCTGCCCTTATATTAAGCCTTTATTTCTTTTATCACATACTTTGCATTGACAGTTTCTCTATATTCTTATTAGTATCTGTATATATTTACATTTGAAATAACCCACATGAACACTAGTGAAATGGGACATTAAACAGAATGATGGAGACATGCAGGTATGAATCTCATAATTCAGTACAAAAGTGCAGTTTTATGAATAAAGACAACAGTGGAGACAGAAACAGGGCCATCTACAAATGCTAAGAAATGAAGCCAGAAAAAAAGTGATCAGAATCAGTGTTTTCATTCCTTTAAAGTCCAGATGAGTTTTGTGTGTAAGTGTAAAAATGGAGAAAATCTAGTCTTCAGTCACTGCAGATTTGTGTAAATTCAGGCCAAACATTCAACTTCAGCCTCATTAAGAGCAAACAAACAATAATTAAACAGACAAATATAAATGCAAAGTGCATATTAATAATGCTGTTTGACACAAAAAATAAATAAATACAAATTAATCATAATAATCCATACCCTGCCAGAAAGGGGCACTTGAACAGTGTGTACAGCCCTCTTATTAGACAAAATACTTATATAAAACAGAATAATATAGAAAACTATTATGAAAGCATGTTCATTCAGAAAATTAATAAATACTATGGTGTAACTAGCAAGGATAGAAATTATTACTGACACGTAAATCTGAATATATATATATATATATATATATATATATATATATATATGACAAAGTTGGTATTAAAACTGATATAAGCAATGTAGCTGTTTAAAAATTAGCTTTTTTAATAAGCACATTTTTAAACAGCTACATTGCTTATATAACTCTTTTAATACCAACTTTGTCATCAGTTTTATCAAAACCTTTCAATGGTTGAGAATTTAAAATTTTTCTCTATTTATAATAAATATCATAAATTACATTAGTTCAGGGCTGTTTCCCAAAAGCATCATAATCATTGAAACCAATCGAGCTACAATCAACTTAGGCTTATGATGCTTTTGGAAAAATCAGCTCATATCAATATCTCCACATTCATATATTTATTACACATTCACACATTTCTTTGCTCAGTCCAGACCTGTTAAAATACACTCTTAGTCAGTTATATCGGCTCAGAAAATAATTCAAGCCTTACAAGATTGCATTCGTGGACCGGAGAAATGAAAATAAAACACAACCCACATTCAGCAATCTGGATGAGATTTTCTTCTGAAGGAATAAATATGATTGGACTGACAAGGACATTGCATTTCTTCCCTATAATATAAGTATTTAGTACAGTAAAAGAGATTGAGAAGCATTTCTAAGTTTGTGCATGCTTTGCCTGCTCATTAAGAAAAGGTGCATCAACAGGCCTTGGTTTACACCTGGAAACTTCCTACAAAAATAAAGTCCTACTACACACTAGAGGGCAGTATTTGCTCAGGTATATACACAGCAGCTGCGTCCAGGTTTCTGTCACGCCAAAATGTCTTCCAAACACAAATAAAACGCCTGCCTCCACAAATAAAATCACTATTGGTTTCATGCTAGTGTACATCTTCTTGATCAGTGAGTTCTCCACTAGTTAGTGTGTGTCTGTACAGATTACAAAGACCGAGTCCTAAAGCACCATTAGTGTAACATGGCTCGCGCTACTCTTAATAAATGTGTGTGTTTTTACATCTCTAGGAAAGGTTTAGACAGCGCTAGCACATTAACACTCATTCGTTACCAAAGGACAATTTAAGCGAATCATTATGTAAATACGTTGTCTTTGAATCTTACAGTAAAGCAATGAGCACATCTTGAATTGATAGGCTACACATTTTCATGCATGCATTGCCTACTTGTAAATGTCTTTTCTAGTGCATCACAATCATCTCCGATCTGGTTTCAATCCAAATCCGTGTAGTGTGAACGCAGACTATTGAGGGAAATCACTTGCCGTGGTTTGAGCAGCTGGCAGTGCTATATATGTCTAATGATTTCTAGTTTCAACACTTAACTACAGGCTATAAGCAACTACACATTTCCCTCGTGTTTATAATATTATTCAACATGACTTTTCCATAAATGGGTGAATAATAACGATTGGGGAAGCAGCATGCAGTAGGCTAATTGTAGTCTCCCTCTGTGTGAATGAGGCGGCAAAAAGTGTTTTTTTTTTTGTTTTGTTTTTTTACAATCAATACTGCAGCTCAAATTCCTCTAAACTGCTATTAAATGAACAAGATATATATAACAATTTAAATTAATTGAAAGGTAAACAGTGTGTTCAAATTCAACTGTATCTGGCTACTTGGCCTCTTGACATACATGCAAAATGTAAATAAAAATATACATATATTTCTAATATCTTATACATAATCAGTGTTTTCTTTAAAGAAACATTCCCGTGTGTCACCCTGGATCCATAACAACCTTCAAGATATTATTTGCCACGGTTTCAAATAAAGTGGCTGCCAATACATTTGACAAATGTACTTTAGGTAGGGAAATGTACTGTAGGGAAGTAACAGTTCACAGATTCTCAGTTTTAGGGCCAGTCTGATGTTGTGTACCATTTGGTTAAATAAATATTCAAACATATAGAAATCACCGAACATGCAGAATTCACCATACTTCTATTTATTACAAGAAATGTGGTTTTCTTTTCATGTCCTTAATATGTTATTAGCATATAAACATAATAGAAAGAATAAAAAAATGAACAATAGCCATCAGCTCATGCAAAGTGAAAATAATTTTGGACACTATATCTGTCATATCACAGAATAATTGTTCCAAACCAGCGATTATTCATCAGTGCAGCACATTCACAGTGTGAACAAACGGCCTGCAGAGACTGAGAAATGAGCAAACGCTGCCTGCTGTAATCACAGCGTCTGTCTGCGCAGAAATCATCACCGCTCCCTACAGAGTGATTAACACAACCAAAAAATCATTCTGATCACAGAGCTTCATCCGCTTTGCCCTTTGGCTTTGACCACAACTGTGGTGCATGTTGTTTGAAAGTAAATAAGAAAAACACGATAACCTGTATAAAGGTTTTAACACCGTGTTGATGAATCTCATCCAGTTCAAAGGATTCTGTACAAGAGTTTTCGACCAATGTCAGTTTGGTGCACCATTACAGCTCTAATTTAACATCATCTCATGATCAACTGCACTTCAATGAGTGGTGCACAAAATAGTTTACATTATTATTAAATTAATACTTGTTTTCTAGAAGAAGAAAAGTTCTTAGTAATTTTGCCATGTTGTCAAGTACAAATCAAATATAGACCTAAACATCTCTAAATCAAGAGCAAAAAGATTGAATATATTTAAAAATAAAAATTAAATAATAACATGGAATCAGTAGCCAAATAAAAATAAATTAATTAATAATAAATCAAAGGGAAAACAAGATTATTTTTCTTTCCACACTTATTGCTTTAAGCATGAACCAGGGTTAGTATAGCTTACTGAAACTGAAACAAAAACTAAAACCATAACACATTTCTGTTCCTTGACATAATAAAGGTTAAATAAAATGTGAGCCTGGACCACAAAACCAGTCTTAAGTGTACATTTTTCTAAACTGTGATTTATACATCTGAAAGCTGAATAAATAGCTTTCCGTTGATGCATGGTTCATTAGGATCGGACAATATCTGGCAGAGATGCAACTATTTGAAAATCTGGAATCTGAGGGAGCAAAAAAATCACCTTTGAATTTGTCCATATAAATATATTACTAATCAAAAATTACATTTTGAAATATTTATGGTAGGAAAGTTACAAAATGTCTCTATGGAACATGATCTTTTCTTAATATCCTAACGATAATTTTGACCCATAACATATTTTTTGGGCTATTGCTTAAGACTGCTTTTGTGCTCCAGGGCCACAAGTATACAAGCCTTTCATTGTGGCTTGTTGTCAAGGCAACTTTTTTATTTTAATTTAGTTTAACTTGATGGACTAAAACAACTAAAACTAAAATAAAGATGAATAAACAAATACTCAAACTGTAGGTAAAATACTGATTCAAAATATGAAAAAAACTATAATAATTTGTCAATGATACTAAAATAACACTGGCATTCAAAATGAAATTCACCCATTCAAGAAAACAAGACTTAATTTTCTTCAGAAATTTCCACTCTCAATAAATTTAAGAGTGCTCAGATATTTGCAATGGAAAACAAAACAAAGACACTAAGCAATATTTTTTTAGAATACATATTTATATATAATTAATTGCAGCCAAATCATTTTTTAAGAAAAGTTTAATTGTATATCTAATGAAGTTTGAGCTTAAAATTAGACAAAAATAAATAAATAAAACATAAGTCAAGAAATTTTCTCTGAAAAAGAGTTTTGCTTCTTAAGTACAGTTCAGCGATGCTCTTTGTTTAGATATTTGTTTAGGATGTTTAGATATTTTCCAGGAAAGCAAGACAAATATTAATATTAAAGTGTGTAAAACCCCATGAACACAGGGTTTTAGATGAAGTGTGAAGGAGGCTGGGAAAAAATGCCTACGGAGGTAAGTTAAAGTCAGCAGGAAGGGTCATCAGACAGAGATGGGGCAGACGATGACCTTGTCCTCCAGCAGGACGCTGACCACCAGGAAGACCATGTAGAGCAGGAACATGATGAAGCCCAGCAGTTTGCTCATCTTCCACTTACAGGCGGCGATGGAGATGATGACGAAGAGGAGCATGATGAAGAGCAGCACGATGGCACAAAACAGACCGTTGCTACTCACCTGAACCGGGCTCATACCGTTTATAATGGAGTACAGCAGCCATGGGAGCGGTAACCTGAGAAACAAAGAAACGCTGAACATTAAAACTGTACAAAACTCAAGCTCAGATAAAAAAACGGAGTGAGCCGCTCAATGCACAATACAGCACGATGAAATACAAAAATAACATGCTTTCAAAAAAAATACACCTGCGTGCAAAATGAATATAACGCTTTTAGACAACTACATGTTCGGTGCAATTAAATTAAAATAGTTTTAAATTGCTATCGAATGCAATATAGTATTTTGACCCACTTAAGTAGGACTTAAGTTCATCTTTATATGTTATATTATAATTACTTCTGTAGTGTTTGAAATATGGTTAAAGTACTGCTGGATGTGTTCACAAGCATTTATGATCCAACTAAAACATACTTTGATGTAATTTATATTGAAATGTTTATCATACTCTTAAATATAATTGTAATTAAACATTTGTAATGATGCAAAAAAAAATGAATGTATTAACTTTAAATGCTAATTTACAAATAATCAAGAACGCCACATGTGCTTTTTAGTATGTCAACACAAAAATAAGTTAATTAAAACACAGAAGCTTATTAAACAATGATTTAAAAGTAAAAGTTTTAATTTTACATTAAAGAGTGCACACTGTTTATATGCTCACTAAATCAACATTTAATTTAAAATACAGTAAAAACTGTAAAAAAAAAAAAGAAATATTATTACAATTTAAAATAGCTGTTTACTATGTCAATATATTGTAAAGTGTAATTTATTCCTGAGATCAAAGCTGTATTTTCAGTATCATTACTCCAGTCTTCAGTGATCCTTCAGAAATCATTCTAAGATGCTGATTTGCTGCTCAAGAAACATTTCTGATTATTATCAGTGTTGAAAACAGTTGTGCAGCATAATATTTTTGTGGAAACCATGATATATTATATTTTTCAGTATTCACAGATGAATAGAAAGGCCAAAACAACAGCATTTAATTGAAAGATATTTTTTGCAACATCTTTACTGTCATTTTGATCAATTTAATGTCTGCTTGCTGAAGAAAAGTATTAATTTCTTAAAATAAAACAAAGTGTACCCCACAGTGATGTCGAATATGTTGGATCCCACAGAGCTGGACACTGCCATGTCTCCCAGACCCCTTCGGGCCACAATGACACTGGTGATCAGATCAGGGATAGAGGTCCCTGCCGCTAGGATCGTCAGTCCCATGATCTCCTCTGTGATGCCTATAGTCTCTCCAACCTGCAGAGATATTAGCACTAAACAATCATACAAATATGGCCTCAAATCACCATTGATTTCAACATCATAACACACTACCAGTGGAAGATTACTACTCAGCTGTGTCAAGAATTTAAAGGACTCCATGACATCAAACAAACAAAGAGTGTACTGTTGAATGTACTGACAAGCATTTCATATAATTTAATGTGATTTCGATTTAAAGTTGGATTAACTTTATGCTATTAATATGCTATTAATGTTACAGGTTTAGTTGTTGGGAGATGGGACGTTTGACACTGAGGCTCCGAAGCCTGTTTTACTGTATTGAAGAAGACATGTTTGAAAGACTGTGTTGAGGCTTGTAACAAATGTTCACGTGAGAAAAGATGTCTGAGGCTTCATACGTCACAAAGAAACACCTGAAACTAGGTGACTGATTTGAAGCTTTAGCATGGTTTAATTCATTATAATGAAATGGAAAATGAGTGGTTTTCCCTCCCTGCTTCATAGTAACAGAGTAACACTTTCATTTGAGAATGAAGAAACAGTTGCTGTTGCAGAGTATAGCTTTTGTGATGAAACTGGAATCAACAAGATGTGTGAATCATTTGAAAGTGGATGCTATAATTGCACCTGATCATTAGTGATGTTTGGTTCTTGAACTGATTGTTCTTTTGGGCTGGTTCTCAGGAAGTAACTGGTCGAGCTGGTCCACAAAAACTTTAATTCGAACTTTAGAGTCAGTCTTTAGTTCCAAGTTGCTGCGTTCACACCAAACGTGAATAGAGCGTCTGGCGCGAATTATTTCAATGTTAAGTCAATGTAAAGACGCGTTTAAACACGTCTGGAGGTCTCGCGGTGCGAAGGCATTTAGTGCAGCTCGGCAGAAGCGTATTTGCCTCATTAGTGCTAATGACGTGAATTGAGTGTCTGGCGCCCAAGTTGAAAATTTTTAACTTTGGCGTCAATTCGCACCATGTTTACCAATTAGGAGCCTGCTTGCTGCTGTGATGGCAGGCCCGCCCGGAGTCACTCATACAACAGGAACGACTGATATTGTCTGAGCAGTCACCCGGAGCTATATGACACAAGTTCATATTTCTATAGATACAGGAATAAAAAGGACCTCGCTTGGAAGAGTGTGTTGAAAATACACATTTCACTTTTGAGTCATTTACACTTTTATCGACCCACGGCCTTCCTGCCATTTTTTTACAACTATTTTCCCTCTAATTTACAGCTACTTTTCACTAACAAGATGATGTGTTTATTCAGAGGCAGTGTGCAGGAAAAAAATTGGAAAAGCCTTGAATGCTCGATCAACATCAGCCATCTTGCACACAGACAACCGCCTAGCACTTGCCACTCCCACATGAAGCGGATTTCACCTCGGACCTGCGTCAATTTCGCTTCAAACTCTTGCTTTTTACGGGCGTTTATTTCGCTCTAGACGCGCAAATGCATTCAATATATTAAAGCAGCAAACTAGACACGGTAGACGCGAATTTGATGCTCTGTTCTCGTTTGGTGTGAACGCAGCATTAGACATGTAGAGCATATCCGAGTTTGTGCACCAGTGTCTGTAATGTGTGCTATAGGTGTGGAACTTTTAAGAATCTTATCAAATTTTTAGGCCAGTCAATATTGATCAGTATCTGAGGATCCGTGAATGAAACTGAGGCATATTATCTGCAAGTAGTCTATTTTAATATAAAAAAATAGCTTACAAGTACAATATGAGTGGACATTCGATACCATTAAGCACACTTCTCACAAGGGTTTGTTAAATGGATAACCAAGGTCAAATGTTCTGAATAAATATATAAAAGCCCTGATGTGAACTAGTTGTGTCTGTTGTCCTGTCTGGTCTTACCTGATGAGCCCACCACACCATCAGGTAGGAGTATCCCGCGATCCAGCAAATCGCTCCCAGGAACGTAATGGGAAAAAACTTCTTGGAACTCTGAAGAAAAACACATGAATCATCTCACGATTAATCACAGTTCTCACATCTACATCAAACACTGTTCAGACAGAAACTCACGGCCTTCCGGACGTCCGGCAGTGTGATCCACAGAGGCAAGACTATGGGCAGGATCAAGAGATACGTGAAGCGCTTGCGTTTCGTCTCAGGCCAAGACAGGCTCAGAGGCTGATCTTCCTCATCATCCTCTTCACCCTGATCAGAGAGAATGTGTGAGATGTCAACATTTCCAATTATCTTCAACAAACACGAAGTGCTCCGACAAATTAGACTGGGCTTCTGTTTCTCCAATTAAAGCTTGCGTAAATCCTGCGGGATGGAGGAGCTTTTGTCAGAACATGTCATATTGAAATGCAGCTATAAACCAGGGTTATTATCATCAAATAAACTAAAACCATAAAAAAAATGCTTAACATAATCATGAACTGAAATAAAATCTTAGATTCATTATTTTTAAATTTACAATTTTTTATTTTATTTTAGCTTAAGTTTTAGTGATTTTGTTATGTCTTGTCATGTTAATTAAATAGTTTTTTTTTTTTTATTATTTTTGTTATTTGTATCATATATACTTTAAAATCTAAATAAAAACTGAAAATATAAAGAAAATATGAACTAATTCAGAATGTTAAAAACTATATGTCAATGATGCTACAGCAACACTGAAAGAAAAAAGTATTTTTTACATTAAAACAAAAACTACAAATATAATAAAATAATTCAAAATATTAATATAAACTATACTAGTATTTTAAAGATAATAAAATAACACCACCATAAACCCAAGTGCCAAAATATCAGCCGTGTGTGTGTGTTTCTGTGTCTGTGGTGTGTTACAGTGAATGCAGATCCTGAGAGAAGCTCTGTCAGACGCCTCAGCATCACTGCTGCGATGAAGCTGCTCAGACGGAGCAAAAACAAACTCCTCCTGTCTCCACTGTTCTTGCTCTTTCTCTTGCCATTTCTCTCTTCAGGCTGCTCAGAAACAGCTGCACTGAGCGTGTGGATAGTCAAGTTTGTGTGAGAGCAGGCAATCAGAATGTGTGTGTTCCCCTTTAAGAGTGGTTACTATGGTGATGAGCCATGTGTTAACGGATGAGAGGTTTTGATGATGCGCAGGACAGAGCCGTCAAGAATAGTTCACCAAAAATTTAAATTCTGTCATTAATTACTCACTTTCATGGCCAAACCTGTAAAACAGTTGTTTCTCCTCAGAACGCAAATTATAATTAAGATATTTTTGATGAATTCTGAGAGCTCTCTGACCCTCCATAGACAGCAAGGGTCCTAACACAATCAGGGTCCAGAAACGTGGTAGGGACATCTTTAAAATAACCCATGTGACATCAGTGGTTCAACCCTAAATTAATAAAGCTACAAGAAACACTTTTTGTGTTGAAAGAAAACAAAAATAACTACTTTATTCAACAAAACAAACAAATTTGTCTCCTCCATGTCACCCTGACGCGATTTTGGAGACACTGTTCGCAGATATGTTGTTTTATGTTCAGATCAATACGTACACAACATAAACAATGTATCCATTTTAAATGAATATTTCACACAAATTCAATGAAGTTTAATTAAACAATATATGTTGAAGGTAAAACAGTGAAATTATGAATGTTGTTTGTCAGTCTGTTTGTTTCTGGATATATATAATATTTTTAGATATATTTTTTTTATGTCACCTTCAGCTGCATAGTGTGTGTGTGAGAGAGAATGTGTGCGTGTGTGTGTGTGTATATTTTTATATATATATATATATATATATATATATATATATATGGAGATATTTGAATATATTTACTCATGTTTACTTTATATTTCCTCTGACAGAATTATAATTTCTATAAATGTTCCACTGATTCACGCGATCTTATGATAATGATCCGCTCCCATCACTGTGTGTGTGTGTGTGTGTGTGCAGTGCTCCATGCTCGCACTGTGACTCAGACAGACTCTGATTGGTCCTTTGCCTTGTCAACCTTTAGAGTCCCAAAACAGGACAACGTCACATCGTGTCACATGCTTCCTGTACACTTCCGCGTTGATATCTGACCACAACAACACTGAGAAACCTGTGTACCCATGGAATATCCAAACAATAAACACACGTTATTTTATTATAAACACACGTAACAATTACGTTAATAGATGTTTGGTATATTATTTTCTTGAGATTTGGGGCATGTGTATAACAATATTGAAAAATGTACATCTGAAATGCTAACTTGTGCAGCGATGTAAAAGGCTATAAATAGCATATTTTTACAACAGTAAATGACCAAATTCCACATGTGATCACAAAAGGAAGTTATTACAAATACACTCATGAAATGTACTTAGTTCAGGGAAATTCTACTTGCAGAAATGTACTTAGTCATGAAATGAAACGAAATATTATATAAATTTGCCTTTCTTATTTTCATTTTAACATATAGATAAATTGAATACAGACCAAAGATTACCTGTTAGATTTACCCCAAACTAATGACATTTTATGTTTAACCACTAAAGAGACATCAGAGCCAGCGGCACACATCAGAAGGTCTAGCCGAGGTGAGGCTGCTCTCGGCGGAGACATGAGGACTGATCTCCCGCAGATCGCGTGGAGCTCATAGTCTCTGAGATCGGCAAAACACATTTTTAAATAGGTGCTGTCTTTATAAAATAAACCACAGATTTGAGTTTTAAGTCCCGCCCCCGAAAGTTCCAGAACTTTGAAAAAGTACTATCTCACCAGCAGAGACTTTCTGAGGGGCAATTTTTTTACCCGGAACTTTATTTAGTTCCTGGTTCCTGCGGTGGAAACACACAGAGTACCAGCCCAAAGTACCTAGTTCTTGGGTAAAGTTCCTGTGGTGGAAACGCAGCTTAATTCAGTCTGTGTGCATCGAACTTATTTAATACATGAGTATTTTTCATGAATGAATTTATTGAGATGCACATGTATGTGTGTATATGTAGAAAGAAAGGGTTCATAAATTCAGGTTTGAATGCTCATTGTGGTTGTTGAAACTACAGAATAGTGTTGTCACGATACTGGAATTTCAAACTTAAATATGATTCCTTGAAAAATATCTATATTCAATACCATTTTCGATACCACAGAGAAAAAACTGCCACAATATTAAAATTTTTTTTCTTTTTTTTTTAAATAAATATAACATATATATATATATATATATATATATAAACTGTATATGTTTTTAAAATGGCAGAGCTTTTTAAATACCTGAAAGTACACCCTTAACATCAGTCAGTCAAGCATTATAATATGATATCTGGATAATCACGTATAATTTAATCATAGAACTTGAGTAATTATAATTAAAACTCATGTATAAATGCATAGACATTTTAACTGAATTTAGGACTGATGCTGGTGCTATGTTGATCATTCAGTGTTTCTGTAAAAAAGGTCAAAACTAACAATAACACTGAAAAGATGATGATGATAATAATAATAATAATAATAATAATAATAATAATATGAATTCTACTAATAAGAACAGTAATAGATTCAGGAATATTAATCAGATTGTCTGCGTTCGGTCAAACTGATTTGCTCAGTAGGTGAGCACCAGCCAATGAGAGTCCGTTTGCGCATTAGTTCCGCCCACTTCTAAGGAACTCAGTTATTTTTACAGGAAAACAAGGAAAATACAACAAACAGGAAAATACAACAAAGAATATCGTTTGGCACGTACATGTAGCGCGTCAATTCTGCTTGTATGTAAGACTCTCTCTCTCTCTCTCTCTCTCTCTCTCTCTCTTACACACACACACGCATGTGAGAGAAAGCGATGGTGAGTCGTGCGCCTTAGAGCTCATGGTACGTCAAACACAGGTGCACTGCGTGTCATTGAGATCTGCTTTGTTCTTTATCAACCAAAGCTGGTCGCGGGGGTGCCACACTCGCCATCTTTCTATTCATTTTTGCTGTTTAACCAGCGCGAATGGCACTGCGGCCACGTGTGGTGTTTGTCAACGCGCCTTTGAAGAGAAGTGAACGTGACAGCTCAGATGGTTTTGGTGTATCAAAACTTAGAGAAATTATTATTGGTACCGTTCAGATATTTTAGTATCAATACTTACCGAAATATAGTTATTTTTGACAACACTACTACAGAATATCAAATAAGTCTTTATTTTTAGAATATTCCAGTACAGTATGTCCAGACATCACATAATCCTAAAAGTAGGAATCTTTCTCTTCATCAGTAATGTATTGTTTGATTTTAAACACATGAGGGTTCACTGATGGCTTTGCTATCATTCTCTCATCTCCTCTCATGTCCCTCCTTCTCTTTTTTTAGCAACTTCCAGGACAATTTGTCCAGACATAAAAAAAAATCCTAAAAGTAGGAATCTTTCCTTTCATCCATAATGCATTGTTTGATTCGGCACACATGAGAGGGTTGTAGTATTAAAAAAAAAATCTAATCAATAATCAATTATTTATATAATTATTATTAATCAATAAAAGATCTAAATCGCCTGAATAGATGCCATTTTTAATGCAACGCAAACAAAAAGTGAAGCAAGTGAGGCCATGCTACAGATTATGTGTGTTACACCATCAGATTATGACTAAGGTAAAAAGTTACTTGAATTTACGCTATATTGCTGTAAAAATGAGAATTGTGTTTATATATTGAAAATGTGTTGCTATAATTCTTAACATAACCGAATGAAATTAACTGGGTGTTGGATAATAAAGCTTCCTCTAGTGAAAAAGTGAATCTTCTGTTGACTCTCTTATATTAGTTTAGAGCTGTTTTAGATCAGAAACGGTGGTTGATCTGTGCAGATTTCTCTCCTGATTCAGGCCAGAACAACACCAAGAAATTTGACAACACCCATTCACTGCAGAATCAAATCTGATGAAGAAACAAACTCAGCTACATCTTGCATATATCATATAGGATCCCCTTCAGTAACTTGAGCTGCATTGGAAAATGCTATGGGAACGCCCTTCAGCATGACCGGCTATGAATCACATGTGTAATCAGTCCAATGGATGGGTGAGACATCATAGGTGGGTGACGTAGTGACCAGGACGCTATAAAAGCATGTGAGATGGGGCATTATCTTTTCTGTCATTAAGCAAAGCTCTGTGTGTATATCAGTCATACCATTGTGAGTCTATTTATTTTTTACTTAAATCTATCGATTTAAATCTATCAATTTATTGATATCTGTCAAGTAGCACAATCAGCAACATAAAAAGTTCCAACATGTAAAAAAGGCTGAGAGATAGACTAACATCCGGGCGAAAGCAGATTATGTTTCAGATTGTGTGTTCCACCCTGTCCACACTACATCACGAGCGGGGTCTCGTGATGTACACACAGTCTGTGTCTCCTGAGTCACCCGACTGCCCCCATTGCTCATGGCTCATGCACTGGTGGTGTTCGCAGATGGATCTGCGGAGGGAACAGAAATGGACGAGTTCCTATCTCCATCCTCACCTGCCAGATCCACTCGCTCTCTGGGATTGGAAGCCTGTTCCTCGGTTTCTTCCCCTCTGGGAGCGGGCCACCACCTTCATGTCAGAGCCTGTCTTTTTTCTCTGACCTCGACACCTAGTTGTGTTACTAAGGTTTGCTTTCGGTGGCAAAACTTACCAGTATCAAGTTCTTTCTTTCGGCCTAGCAATTTCACCCCAAACTTTTACAAAGTGTGTTGATGCTGCTCAGGCTCCACTGCGACACCAGGGCATCCGCTTTCTAAATGATAATCGACGATTTGTTGACTCTGGCTCAATCAGACAAGACAGTGGTTCCACACCGAGATGTCGTTCTCGCCCATGTGTGAATGTTGGGGTTAAGAATAAATGCCAAGAAAAGTGTGCTTTCTCTATTACAGAGGACCACTTATAGTGTGGGATTCAACCACGATGCACACACAAATATCCCCTGCTCAGATCGAGTCGATCCAGCAGTCAAAGAAGTCAAAGAAGGCCGGTCACTCACTGTCAAGCAGTTTCAGAAACTATTGGGTTTGATGGCAGGTGCGTCCTGCTGTACATGAGATGCCTACAGTGGTGGCTCAGTGGAGGAACACACTTTGCATGATCAAGGTCAAGTGGTGATGCTTAAGTGCCTTTGATATGTGGAGAAAACCTTGTTTTTTTTGTTTCAGTGACCGTTGATGGGAGCTCCTCGTCGGCGTTTAATGCTAGAAACGGACGTGTTCCTCACCGGTTGGGGTGCGGACATGAGTGGCCACCCCATCTGCGGTCTGTGGCATGGTCGCCCTCTCATGTGGCACATCATCTGCCTGGAGATGCTTGCCATATTTCAAGTATTTATACATTTTCTCCCAGACCTAAGAAATCACCACGTGTTCGTGCACACCGACAACACAGCAGTGTTATCTTATATCAACCACCAAGGAGGTCTGCTCTCACTCCGATTGTATAAACTAGTGTACCAGATCCTTGTGTGGTCCCAGGGCAAACTCTGTTAATTGAGAGTAGTTCACATTCCTGGGCACCTCAATATGGAAGCAGACATCCTTTTGAGGCAGGAGCCGAGGACCAGGGAATGGAGGCTTCACCCCCGAGGTGGTGAAGCAGATATGTAGAATATTTGGCCAGGCCCGGGTGGATCTGTTTGCGGCTCAGATAACATTGCACTGTCCCCTTTGGTTCTCCCTGACTCATCTGGTTCCACTGGGGCTGGATGCTATGGTATAGGTCTGTATGCCTTTTCCCCAATTTCCCTGCTTCCGGGAATTCTGGAGAGAGTGCGCCGGGACGGGGTCCGTCTACTGTTAGTAGTCCCATTCTGGCCAGGTCGAGTATGGTTCTCAGACCTAATTTCCTTGCTCGACAGCTCTCCATGAGAGATTCCCATTAGGAGGGATCTCCTCTCACAGGCGGAGGGCACAATATTCCACCCCTGCCCGGAGCTGTGGAAGTTATGGGTGTGGCCTCTGAGGGGGCACAACTCATATCTTCCGGTCTCTCAGCCGAGGTCATTGAGACCATCCTCCAATCCAAAACTCCTTCCACAAGGAAACTGTACACCTTGAGGTGGAAACTTTTCACTTCTTGGTTCGGAGATCGCCAGCTTGACCCAGTCAAGACCCAGAAAACAATATATTGATTAAAATTTTCTAAAACACTTTTTGTTGGTAAAAGTCATATGCGAGTAGGCATCAACTATCATGAATATCATAGTGAAAAACGAACATTGCGTTGTTTACAAATGGCTTACTTAGAATAACATTTGACAATGGATTATCAAAGAATATTTGTTTTTTTTAACCCTCTGGAGTCGATTAATGCGGATACGCGTTATGAGTCATTTTCTCCCGATAACCCCGAAAAGAACTTAAATTACACTTTCAGTTTTAATCGTACAGATAAGAGCAATACATCAATCGAATCTGTAAAGGGTCTACTTTTTTTTGGATACAGACATAATAACAACAAACCTTTGTGCACTTATAAAATAAAGATAACAAACAAGGTGTGCTGTTTGCAGCCCTTGTCTGCACTGATCTTCATTTACAAACACGTCATTAAAATGAACTGTAACTCAGTGAATACTCAACGAAGAGACATGAGAGAGATATCTATAGAAAGCTTGACATGTCTACTTTTAAACTAAATAAGTGCTGCCGAAAACAGATATTCTGTGTTAAAGTAATCCATATGAAAACAACGCGATGTCCGTTTTTCATGTCTCCCTTCATTATATCTAATGTGACCACGCCCCCGCGCTGAACGTGCTATTCAGATTCAAACTGAAGCGCGCGGCTTGAATACGCTCATAACAGAAGACAACGCAGCCAGACTGTTCTTCAAGTTCTTTTAGTTTACTGTTTGCTTCGCGATGAGAGGAATAAGACATAATTAACCCGAAAAGATGTGATGTGGTTGAGTATTTGAGAAATGGATTTCCTCAGAAAAAAAAAGAATGAAGTACTTTATTCAGCAGAGATCATAAACATGAGTAAGTCTCTTTTTATTAATTTATATACTTTTACTAGTTTTCACACAACGTGTAAACATTTTACTAGTTAGACTTTTTCCAAAGACTTTTTCCAAACTATAATTCCTGACTAAATGTATAATCAAGTGAAACATTATGAAGTTTCAATAACAATACACAATATATACCATTCAAAAGCTTGATGTAAACAAATAAATGTAACTGTAACAAATGTAACAACAAATGGTGTTCTTTTAATGTATCCCCCCTAAAAAACCTGAAAAAATATTCTCAGCTCTTTTCAACATTAATAAGAAATAATAATAATAATAATAATAACAATACATTTTTTTTGTTGAAGAAAATAAGATTGTTAAAAGGATTTCTGAAGGATTGTGTGACTGGAGTAATGATGCAAAAAATTTGTTTGAAAGTCAGCTTTGATGGTTCCTAATATACTGTTTAACTGCTCTCCCAAGTGGATATTAAATTATGTTGTGGGATAATTAAATATATTATAAATAAACTACAAACATAAAATTATATACATTTATTTTGTCTTCACATTCTTTCTTGTAACTCCTTCCTCTCAGTGGCACAGATGACTGAAAGGCTCATTATTCATCTCATTATGCAGGCCTTTGTCTTCTCAGGTGTAAATCACTATGATATTCATGATAGTTGACGCCTACTCGCATATGACTTTTACCAACAAAAAGTGTCTTAGAAAATTTAAATCAATATATTGTTTTCTGTAAGTGAGTAAACAAGATGATTTTCACATAATTTAGAAAGAAAAATTCTAGGCTACAAGCTCCAGTTCTCAAAAATCCCGGGAACCAATGTTCTCTATGTGTTTGTTTTGCCTTATTCAAGTGTTTTAACATTTGTAGTTCTCTTACGAGAGCTCTCTCGTACTGCGTCTTAGCTAAGACGCTACGGGAAAAGTCTCTTTTCACGAAATACTGAAGCAAAAAATTATCCTTAATTTTGTATTTTTGTAAAGCGCATTTGCAGCAGTACACAGCCATAGGCGAGACGGCTCGTTCGCTCATTGGCTTGTTCTGCGGCAACTGCACAGCCTATCGAGCGCGGGCTGATGCAACATCAGACCAATAAGGGCGCTTCGCGCCCTTCTTGCCACTTCCCGCCGAAACGGGTGTGGCCCAACCTATAAAAGGAGCTCGAAAAGGCTGACTCACCTGATTTTTCATCTCTTCAGCGAAGCTCACGCATCGCTGGATCAGGGAGGAAGCAAGCGCCGTCTGAGAAAGCACATCAGCAGGACGAGCCATTCTGAAGCTGCTGGCATCGCCGCCTTCCATTGCCGTTCCTGCTGCGCTATCCGGCGCCTATATCCTTTCAATCCTGTTATATACAAGCTGTTCTTTATGTGTGTGTGTGTGTTCGCCCTGCGACACACACTCGTAAAAGAGCTCGCGTCTTTTTTAAGATGCCTTCCTGCGGCTCGTCAGAGCCCCACTCAGCGAGGGAGACCGGTACGTCATCTGTGTCTCCTGCCTGGGTGAAGATCATGCAGCGCTCGCTCGCTGACGGCGGATGCCCCCACTGCGAGCTGTTGCCATGGTGACTCTGAGGACTCGCCTGGCCTTTTTCTCTGAGCCTGCATTCTCCGCTGCGCTGAGGCGCCGTAAAAGCATCGCTTCCAGCGGATTCCGGAACCGTCTTCAGCTCAACCGAGCTCGCCGGTTCGCCCTGCTTCACCGGCCCCCCCCCTGCATCGCTTCCCGGTGGGCAGCGCCCGCTGTTTGCCGGCGCGTCGTCCGAGGAAGTCGATCTCAGGGCCGCGTCGGGGGAAGAGGACACGCGCTCTCTGCTGGCTTCGGGCAGTGATGGCTGGGCGAGCTCCGAGGATCTCGCGCCTTCTGCTCAGAAGCCCAGCAGACGAGCTGACATCGAGAAGGAGCCGGGCGAATGCTCGTGTTGGCCGCGATGTGTCTCGGCCGCGAGTGGTTTGCACCAGTGCCCCCCCCTCTCGTTCCCGGCTGGATGGTATTTCCCTTTCGGATGAGCGTACTTCTCAAAGCCCGCCTCATTTCTTCCTGAGCTTCACGAAGAGGTGGCGAAGGCTTGGAACGCTCCATATTCAGCACGAACTCGTTCGTCTGTCTCACTAGCATTCTCCACACTGATGATGCTAAAAACAGGAACTACCACTCACTTCCGCCGGTGGAACAGGCGATAGCGACGCACCTTTGTCCGCCCTCTGCTGGACGGCGGCAAAAGCGGTGTTGCCATCTAAAGCCTCCTGTGTGACGCTGCGTCGGCACTACTAACGATGGCTGCTTCATCGAAGCGCAGGTGTACGAGTTCCGCTGTGGCCGAGCTCTCACCCAAGCGCGCCGCTGTTTCAGTTCCAGGAATTGTGACTGTCTCAGCGTTTTCTGCAATGCGCAAGCCTGCACAGTTGCCCGCTTGCCTGCACACAAAAGCCGTTATCACAACAGCTTCAGCAACGCAGCTCGAGACCCCCGTTCTCGCTCTACTGGCCGTCGCCCCGCGCCGCGGGGACCGCGGCAGAGGATTACGGTGAGGCCGGGAGCCCCGAAGCCATCCTGGGAAAGCCATCTACGCATGCTGCATGACGCTGCGTCGGCACTACACACGATGGCTGCTTCATCGAAGCGCCGGTGTACGAGTTCTGCTGCGGCCGGGCTGTCACCGAAGCGCGCCGCTGTTTCAGTTTCCAGAGATTGTGACTGTTTCAGCGTTGTTTGCAATGCGCAAGCCTGTACGGTTGCCCGCTTGCCTGCACACGAAAACCGTTATCACGGCTACCCAGATATTTCCCGAAAAAGGTGTAATTTCTGGTGTCCCGGCCACGGCCGATGGTGCTATAAATGTAGTGACGATGCCCACTGCTCAGTGCCCATCTCCGCATATAAGCACAGCCCTTCACACAGGGCTCGCGCCTATAAAAGCGACTCAAGTCGATCACGCGCACTACATAGTAGACGTGCCCACTCCTCAGTGCCCACAATCACTATGTCACACGCGTCATGTGGTTTCTGTAAAAACGAAACCCGTGCACGTTCGTCCGGCCACGGCCGATGGTGCTATAAATGTAGTGACGATGCCCACTCCTCAGTGCCCATCTCCACATGTAAGCATAGCCCTGCACACAGGGCCTGCGCCCATAATGTCGACTCAAGTCGGTCGCGCACACTGCATAGTAAACGTGCCCACCCCTCAGTGCCCACAATTACTATGTCACACACGTCATGTGGTTTCTGTAAAAACGAAACCCATGCATGCTCGTCCGGCCACGGCCGATGGTGCTATAAATGCAGTGACGATGCCCACTACCCAGTGCCCATCTCCACATGTAAGCACAGCCCTGCGCACATAAGATCGACACAGATCGGTCGAGCGCGCCGCATAGTAAACGTGCCCACTTCCCAGTGCCCACATACACTATGTCACATACGGCGCGGGGCTTCTGTAAAAATGAGACCCGTGCACGTACATTCTGCACAGGCAGACAGCGAGTTGAAAGTGGTAAAAGTGCACACATGCAGCCCACGGTTACTCGCAGATATATCGAGTCCCACGGGACCCGCTCAGCCTCCCTCCAGTCGGTTAAGCGCCGGAACGGGGTCGAGGAAGAGTGATCTGCCCGCTGTGATCAGCGCGCTCCCCGCCTCAGATGCGCAGCACACTCGAGCGCCGCCGTTGCCCAGTCAACAGAGCGCGTTTCGCATCCAGCCCTTAGCCATTCATGCAGATGCATGGTCAGTGCTTCCAGGGGTTTCGGATTGGGTGCTAGGCATTATAAAGAGAGGCTACTCGCTACAGTTTTCTCGACGCCCACCGTGCTTTTCAGCGCGCGTCGAAACTACGGTCAAAACAGAAGTAGCACACATACTTCGGGCCGAAATATCAAAACTGTTGAGCAAAGGGGCTGTAGAGCCTGTGTCTCAAAGCGAGGGGGGGCTGTACAGCAGATACTTTCTGGTGCCCAAGAGAGACGGGGGTCTCCGGCCCATACTGGATCTAAGACAGCTGAACGGGCATTGATGAAACACAGTTTCAAAATGTTCACGACCAGGAAGCTCCTCGCGCAGATTCGCAGAGGGGACTGGTTCATGTCAATAGATCTGAAGGACGCGTATTTTCAAATACAGATAGCGTCAAACCACAGGCGATATTTGAGATTCGCCTTCGAGGGCCAGGCATACCAGTTTGCAGTCCTGCCATTCGGCTTGTCCGTAGCTCCTCGTACGCTTACGAGGTGCATGGATGCAGCGCTCGCTCCTCTTAGACTCAGAGGCACACGAGTGCTGAATTATTTGGACGACTGGCTGGTTCTGGCCCGGTCATGAGCGGAGCTCATGGACCACAGAGCCGTTTTACTCGATCACCTCGAGAAGCTCGGCCTCAGTGTCAATTGGGTGAAGAGTTCGCTGAACCCCAGTCAGACGATCCTGTTTCTGGGTATAGTTCTGAACTCGTGTTCCATGACGGCGCGGCTGTCACCACAGCGCGCGATGGGCATTCAGCGTGCAGTGAGTTCTTTCCGCTGTGGCGCGACTGTGTCGCTCAAACACTGTCAAAAGATGCTGGGTTTCATGGCCTCAGCATCTCCGGTTCTGCGGCTGGGCCTGCTCCGCATGCGCCCCCTGCAGTTCTGGCTGAAGGCTCGGGTGCCGCGCAGAGCGTGGGCGTCTGGCCGGCTGCATTTCAAGGTCGATCAGAGCTGTGTTGCGGCTCTAGCACCTTGGACAGCGAACGGCTGGTACCGATCAGGTGTAAGCCTGGGGACTTCCCCGAGTGTGAAAATGGTGTCGACGGACGCCTCCACTTCGGGATGGGGAGCGCTGCTCGAAGGCAGACCGTCCTTTGGCCTATGGTCAGAACGGGAAAAGCTCCATCATATCAACTGCCTGGAAATGCTGGCAGTGGAGAATGCGCTGACGCGCTTTTGTCCCCATATCAAGGATCACCACGTCGTAGTCCGTTCGGACAACATGTCCGTGGTGTCCTACATAAATCGCCAGGGCGGTCTCGGGTCCCGAAACCTGTACAGGCTGACGGAACGCCTCCTGATTTGGGCTCAACGCAACGTGCGCTCGCTGAGAGCGGTGCATGTGCCTGGACTGCAGAATCTGGGTCCAGACAGGCTGTCCAGAGGCAATGTCCCTACGGGAGAATGGTCTCTACACCCGCAAACAGTTCGGCTGTTGTGGGAGAGATTTGGCATGGCGGAGGTGGACCTCTTTGCGTCCCACGGAAACGCTCACTGCCCCACATTCTTTTCCAAGAACGAAAGCGCGCTGTCACGGAAATGGCCGTGCTGCCCGCTTTATGCGTTCCCTCCCGTCTCCCTCCTTCCGCAGGTGATAGAACGGGTGAGAGAAACGAGATGTTCAATACTGCTTGTGGCACCTCTTTGGAAGAACCATCCATGGTTCCCAGATTTGATGCAATTAGCAGATGTCGCCCCATGGCCGGTACCGTTGAGGAGAGATCTCCTCTCGCAGGCCAGGGGCTCGATTTGGCACCCTCGACCGGAGTTGTGGTCCCTCCATGTATGGGCACTCAACGGTTACCTGCTGATCTCGCAGGGGGAGTGCTAAATACCATCACTCAGGCTAGAGCTCCGTCGACACGACGTCTGTATGCCTCGAAGTGGTCGGTGTTCTCCAGCTGGTGCACAGCTCGAGGTTATTCACCCCTTAGTTGTGAGGTGACGGAGGTCCTCTCCTTCCTACAGGAGCTGTTGGATAAGGGCAGAGCCCCATCCATGCTCAAAGTTTATGTGGCGGCCATCGCGGCGTTTTCTGAAACGGCGTCCGGTCAGTCAATAGGAAGGAACGATTTAGTCATCCGGTTCCTCAGAGGAGCTAGGAGGCTGAATCCTCCCAGACATCCGTCAGTCCCTATGTGGGACCTCGCGGCGGTTTTGGAGGCCTTGAAGGGTCCCCCTTTTGAGCCTATCCAATCGGTTAGCCTTCAGCATCTGTCGTTCAAGACAGTATTCTTGTTGGCTCTCGCTTCTGTGAAGCGTGTGGGTGATTTGCACGCGCTCTCGGTGAGCCAGTCGTGCTTGGAGTTTGGGCCCAATGACTCAAGGGTCATACTCAAACCTAGGCACGGTTATGTGCCGAAATCCCTCAACACACCGTTTCGGGCTCAGGTTATTGCCCTGTCTGCCCTGCCGGTGTCAGGGGAGGATGGAGACTCGAGTCTTCTTTGCCCTGTCAGGGTTTTAAGAGCTTATGTGTCTCGCTCTGCTGCCTCTCGGCAGACGGAGCAGCTATTTGTCTCGTTCGGTGGACGTTCCAAAGGAATGGCTGTTTCGAGACAGACTCTATCCAGATGGATAGTTGACGCCATAGCGTTAGCTTACGCTTCCAGGGGCCTTCAGTGCCCGTTGGGCGTCAGAGCACACTCCACAAGAGGCGTCGCCTCGTCGTGGGCGTGGTCTACTGGGATCTCCTTGCAGGATATATGTATGGCGGCGGGTTGGGCCTCGCCGTCTACATTTATCAGGTTCTATAACCTGGAGGTTCCCGCCTTGCAAGCAAGGCTGCTGTCGGTATAGAAGAATCAGGGCCCTGAGGGGAATTCTGAATTCATGAGCGCTAGGCGCTGCCGACTGTTATATGGGCAGTATTGCGTAAGACCCGCATTGCCACATTGGTCAGGCCTTGCCTCGGCTGTGTGATGTCATATTGCCGCATCTACGGATGCTGCTAGATATGGGACGGAGGGTTTTTCCCCCTTTTTTCTGTCCCGGACTCTCTGTGAGTCCCTCAGGTGACTGTGCACTGTAAATCCTGGGCGTTGCTTCAGGTTTATCGGTGTGTGATCCCTGCGCGCACGGCGTTTTACATCGGGTTCCCGTAGCGTCTTAGCTAAGACGCAGTACGAGAGAGCTCTCGTAAGAGAACGTACTCGGTTACTAAACGTAACCTCGGTTCTCTCTAGAAGAGCGAACGAGTACTGCGTTCTCTGCCGTGCGTACGATTCACTCTGGTTCGCTTCGGCGATGAAATAAATCAGGTGAGTCAGCCTTTTCGAGCTCCTTTTATAGGTTGGGCCACACCCGTTTCGGCGGGAAGTGGCAAGAAGGGCGCGAAGCGCCCTTATTGGTCTGATGTTGCATCAGCCCGCGCTCGATAGGCTGTGCAGTTGCCGCAGAACAAGCCAATGAGCGAACGAGCCGTCTCGCCTATGGCTGTGTACTGCTGCAAATGCGCTTTACAAAAATACAAAATTAAGGATAATTTTTTGCTTCAGTATTTCGTGAAAAGAGACTTTTCCCGTAGCGTCTTAGCTAAGACGCAGTACTCGTTCGCTCTTCTAGAGAGAACCGAGGTTACGTTTAGTAACCGAGTACGTTTTTCACTAACCACGCATACCATTTTTTTTCTCAAAAACACAATCATGTACGTACAATAATTTCACATATATTACAGCCCAGTTTGTGCTGATTACAGTGAGATTAGACTTTACCCATTTAGATATTTATAAGAAACTGAAAAAAGCACAAATGTCAGGGCATGACAAAACTTCTCCAGGCCCCAAAAATACACTTAGACTCCAAAGGAGTAATGGGCATTCTCGTTCCCTGCCATAACCCTGGCTTATCAGGCACAGGATGTGCCCTAACCATTCAGTTTGCGAGTTAGCTCAACTACAAGTGTTGCATCTTCCTGGGCTCTGGCTCATGGTGCCTTTCTGACAGCTATTTGTAGAGCTGTGGGCTGGGTGACCCCTAACACGTTCGCTACATTCTAAAGCCTTTGTGTAGATTTGGTATCCTCCAGGATTCTCACCTCAAACGGGTAGTGGCAATGAGAGGCCCCGGTTAGTGTTGGCTTGCTAAAACTGCTCCAGAATGTCCATACGGTAGACCCTGTTGAGATCCTCTATCACCCTCAGCAGCAGGTCACGGCGGAGCGTCCAATGCCAGGCCTTCATGATAAATCCGTGAGAATTGTGGAAGTCTTGGTTCCATATTGAGACCTAAGCGGTACTCGTATGTGTATAGCCCATGGTATAGCCTTAGTTTCCCCGGTAGACTTCTGCCTTCCCAAGAGGGTTTTAATCACTTCAAATTTCTCAAGTAATTTCTCAAGTAACTTCTTTGATGAGGAACTTCTAAAGTTACTGCTAAATTCAGAAAAAAAACATAGGTGTTAATTATAGGACCTAAAAACTCTGCACGTAATAACCTAGAACGCTGTCTTAGACTTGATGGCTGCTCTGTCAATTCTTCGTCATCAGTTAGGAACCTAGGTGTGCTATTTGATAGCATCTTTCCTTAGAAAGCCACATTACTAGCATTTGTAAAACTGCATTTTTCCATCTCAAAAATATATCTAAATTACGGCCTATGCTCTCAGTGTCAAATGCAGAAATCTTAATCCATGCTTTTATGACCTCAAGGTTAGATTATTGTAATGCTTTATTGGGTGGTTGTTCTGCACACTTAGTCAACAAACTCCACTTAGTCTAAAATGCAGCAGCTAGAGTTCTTACTACAACCAGGAAGTATGACCATATTAGCCTGGTCCTGTCAACACTACACTGGCTCCCTATCAAACATTGTATTATTATAAAGCCCTGAATGGTTTAGCACCTCCGCATTTGAACGCGTTCTTGTTACACTATAATCATCCACGCCCGCTGTGATCTCAAAACTCAGGCAATATGATAATACCTAGAATATCAAAATCAACTGCAGGCGGCAGATCCTTTTCCTATTTAGCACCTAAACTCTGGAATAACCTACCTAACATTGTTCGGGAGGCAAACACACTCTTGCAGTTTAAATCTAGATTAAAGACCCATCTCTTTAACCTGGTTTACACATAAAACACTAATATGCTTCTAATATCCAAATCCATAAACATTTTTTAGGCTGCATTAATTAGGTAAACCGGAACCGTGAACACTTCCCATAACACCTGATGTAGTTGCTACATCATTAGAAGAATGGCATCCATGCTAATATTAGTCTGTTTCTCTCTTATTCCGAGGTCACCGTAGCCACCAGTTGCAGTCTGTATCCAGATCAGAGGGTCACTGCAGTCACCCAGATCCAGTACGTTTCCAGATCAGATGGTGGATCAGCACCTAGAAAGGACCTCTACAGCCCTGAAAGACAGCTGAGACCAGGACTAGAGCCCCAGATACAGATCCACTGTAAAGACACTGTCTCAGATGACCACCAGGACAAGACCACAGGAAACAGATGATTCTTCTGCACATTCTGACTTTACTGCAGCCTGGAATTGAACTGCTGGTTTTGTCTGGTCAGAAGAGAACTGGCCCCCAACTGAGCCTGGTTTCTCCCAAGGTTTTTATCTCCATTATGTCATCAATGGAGTTTTAGTTACTTTGCGCAATATTTTTTTGTTTAAAGTGCTATATAAATTACTCGGGAGTCAGCCGGTCCAAACTCTGGGCACTAATCGTCAACCAAAAATGCATGCAGGTCCCCTACCCTCTTGATGGAGGCCAGTGCAAGCATGAGCAGAGTTTTAATTGAAAGAAACTTTAGCTCAACTGAATGTAAAGTCTCAAATGGGCCCTGCTATAGTGATTTAAGCCCTAGAGACAGGTCCCAAGAGGGTATAGAGGTGGGCCGGGAAGGATTTAACCTCCTGGCCCCTCTAAGGAACCTGATGATGAGGTCAGGCTTACCTAAAGACTTTCCATTCGCTGGGTCATGGTACGCAGAAATAGTGGCAACCTTTTGAGGGTGGAGCCCTTGCTGCAGAATGGAAAGCATGACTGCAATCAGCATCTTTGGGGGTCCTCTCTGCCAGAAGAACACCACTCGACAAACATGTTTTACTTTAAGGCATAAGCGTGTCTCTTAGACAGTGGTTTTGCCAAAGTGATGGTGTTCACTACCTCCTAGAGTAGGTCACCTAGAACCTCTGCCAAACAGTGCCCCATCTCTGAGTCAGTAGATCTTTCCTCAGAGGAGTTGGCCAAGGAGGGGCTGTCACTAGGAGCACTAGTTCACAGAACCAGGTCAGAGAGGGCCAATGTGGGAGAAGTGTCTGTGCGAGAAGGCTCACTTGGGGAAACGCATATTTGCGTAGGCCCTGATGCCAGCTGCATGCCAGTGCGTCTGTGCCGAGTGTTCCCTCGGTCAGGCAGAAATGCACGGGTGAAACGTCATCCTTATAAGGACGATCAGTCGTCTTTACAAAGATGCACCCGTTAAGCTCTTTTAGAGAAATCTGCTCGTTAGGAAACTCTATTTTAGTGCTGAGGCGCACAGGGGAATTGGCCTTTTTTAACACGACAGGGGATAGTGCAGCCTGAAGTGCACAACCCACTCAATTCGGGAACAACCACCGCTGAAGCGCCATCTTGCCAACACACAAAGCTTCAGAGAGCATGCTGAGCTCGTAGTTCACAGAAGACACAGTTGAGCATGGTATGGATTGCAACTGCTGCCTTATTATACTCACGTTGTGATCAGCTGCATAATTGTATTCCAATGTGCACTGGCTCATTTAGTTTACACTCGAAGTAGATTGTTCTATCGAAGCAATATCCCAATTTTGCCGGTCGACGTGACGACGAGAGTGACCGACTGAAAGGGAACGAGGGTTACCTTACGTAACCAAAATGTCACATACGTAACCTGGGATGTACTCCCACAGTATTGATCCCACTGGCATAAATTTGTTCTTGATTTAATCACAACTCACTTAATTTTGATCTATATATATATCTATATCTATCTATCTATCTATCTATCTATCTATATATATATATATATATATATTGCAGTGTAGAAACACACTGAACCAAAATACTTTCCATAATGTAATCTGTCTAGTTCTTTTAATAATATATCACATCACATTTAAAACACACCATTCAGAGCATCACTATCTAATCTATAATTTAAAATGCTCTTGTTTACTCCAACTACAGTCTCACAACAAGTAAATAAATAAACTTTTACTTTGTGAACAAATGCATAAAAAGTTGATGACCTTTAAACCGGCCATAAGTAAAACCCCATGTCTGCATTTGACAAGAGACAGCAGTGTTGTGTTTGTGTTGATCTAAAGTTCACGAGTCATGGGCTCTCGTGAGCATGTTGTCACGGTGACATTGAGAGGGTCTCTCTTGGTCTGAGTGCATGCTTGGCCATCTGTTCTGCTGGCATGATGCCGTGCCAACAGGGGGCAGAGGAAGAGAGTGCTTCATCTTCTGAATGCAGTGTGTGTGTGTGTGTGTATGTGTGTTTGTGTGTGTGAGGATACGCAGGCCAGCAGGAGGACGGATGGTCAAATGTGTTTTCCATTGAGTCATCATAAGCATGAGGTTTCTGCAGTCCTGCCGTGACTTGGCTTTCACTTTTGTTTCCAAAGTCAGGGCTATGATTCACTTTCTGTCCCGTTTTAGTGTTGAAATCACTGTGCGTAATGAGTTGAGTGTACAGTAGCATGTGCGCATCAGTCTTATTTTAGTATCACTGCAACATTATCACAGCTTTCGTTACTATTTTGGATTTGTTTTTTGTTTCTTTTTCTTTTTTTTTCCATTTTAATTTTAGTTTAGTTTAATTTAAGTTTTTGGAAATTTTGTTGTCTTTTTATCATTTTAGTTGTCTTTTTTAAATATATATATAGTTTTTATTAATTTTAGTTTTAGTTATTTTAGCAAGTCATGTTCAAATAAAAGTGAGAAATGTTGCCTTGGTAACTAGCTTAAAATAAGTTGAAGTTTTATGTATGTTATATTTTAGTTAACATTTATTTCAAGTAAATTTTTATTTTCATTTTAGTTAATAATACCACTGTCATATATATATATATATATATATATATATATATATATGTGTGTGTGTGTGTGTGTGTGTGTGTGTGTGTGTGTAGTTGTAGTTTGTTCCGAACAGTGAAACTGAGCTCTGTTCTTCAGAACAATCCACCAGCTCCTGCAGATTCTTCAGTTTTCCAGCATATTTTGCATATTTGCATACACTTTCAAAGATTTTGATTTTCAAATAATTTTTTTTCACCCTGAGAACAATTGAGGGTCTCAAACACAACTATTATAAAAGGTTCAAACATTCACTGATGCTCCAGAAGGAAACACAATGCATTAGGCCGCGGGGTGAAAACTTTTTGAATTTGAAAAATTAATTTAAATTGTAATTCATTAGTTTTCCGGGAAACATGCAAGTATAAAATATATTTCTACAAAATCAGAAACATTTGGACATCTTCATCGTGTTCAAAAATTTTCACCCCTGGCTCTTAAAGGGATAGTTCACTTTCAAATTAAATTTTGATATGTTTTAGCTTACCTCAAGGACATCCAAGATGTAGGTGTCTTTGTTTCCGCAGTGGTTTCCATTTTATATTTTTAGGTCAAAACGTTCTTGTCTGTGACCGATATAATGGAGGTCTATGGTCACCACCTTAATTAGTCCAAATTAAACAATTCCCCATCGTAAGTACACATTGATGATCTAAGACACGAAACGAGCGGTTTGTGTAAGAAAACAAACAGTATTTATATAGTTTTTATCTTTTGTACACAACCACGTCCAACTGATCTGAGGGCGCGCGTGCTTCCTGATGTGTGACGTGCGCACACGCTCTGGCTTAGTCTGCGCAAGCGTGAAAAATGCCGGAAGTGATCTCTCGCGCGTGTACATCACTCATTGTTTACTGTTTACCAAACGATACGCCACCAATCTGCACTGTCTGAAATATAATGCAGTAATTGTAATTAATACATTTGTTTATAATGCACCCTATAATCGTTGCGATTATAATAAACACAACACATTACTCACTCTATTGACAGCGTGCCATTGGGTCCCTCTGGCATTGGACGTCGCCTCCAGTTTATACATAGCAAACAAAACACAACGTTTAAAACGCTGCGTATCAACAGCGGAGAAAACTCAGGATCTTTAATCAGGCAGGTGTGTGATGCGATACTGTCAATGTCCTCGTCGTCGTCTTGTAGATGTGACATTGCTATGTTCAATTCGTGACAACATATGCTCTCCACTTCTGTTGGCATCTCAAAACACTTGCTACTAAAACAGCACCAATTTTGAAGAGATCTCTGTCTCTCGGAGGCTTGAAGACGTCTGTTGATATATTGAAATCGTCTTCCATTGCAATTTCCTGTACATATATGTTTAGATTTTCACAGTGAAAGGTAACACTTCCGAAATCTCTGTGTAAACCATAGACAGTAACTGTAAAAAAATGAGTGACATTCATGCGCGAGAGATAACTTCCGGGACTTTCCGCACTTGCTCAGACTAAGCCAGAGCGCGCGCAAACGTCACACGAAAACAGGAAGCACGTGCGCCCTCAAATCAGTTGGACATGGTTGTGTACAAGAGGTAAAAAACGATATAAATACTGTTCGTTTTCTTACACAAACCACTTGCTTCATGTCTTAGGTCATCAATGTGTACTTACGATGGGGAATTGTTTCATTTGGACTCCTCTGTGCATGTTCTTTGAGGTGGTGACCATAGACCTCCATTATATGAGTCACAGACAAGAACAGTTTGACCTAAACATATCAAAATGGAAACCACTGCGGAAACAAAGACACCTACATCTTGGATGCCCTTGAGGTAAACTAAAACATATCAAAATTTAATTTGAAAGTGAACTATCCCTTTAATGGATCATGTTTCCTTTTGGAGCATAAATTAATTTTTGAACCCTTTTCAATAGTTGTGTTTGAGTCCCTCAATTGTCCTCAGTGTAAAAAGATGGATTTCAAAATCTTACAGTCACTGCTGGAAAGGGTTCAAATATGCAAAAGATGATGTAAAACTGAAGCAGGACATGGAGGATTTTTTGGAAGAACAGTGCTTAGTTTAACAGTTCAGAACAAATAAGGTAATCATGAAAAGCCATTAAAAAAAAAAAAACTTTTTAAAGTTTGTTATGTTAAAATTATGTAAGCATATTTTATGTATAATATCTTGGACATAATATTTATGAAATGTAATTGTTGTCATTATTATTATATGTTTCTGGACTGACTGTTTTATTATAAATACCAGATCATACTCATTTCTGTGTATACAATTCCTGAGAAGCAGTGGATTGACAGGTTGACAGCCAAAACATTAACCCTGGTGCATGTGTGTTTAAATTAAGTGTCATCGTCTCACCGTATCTCCGTCCTGTCCAGCGGTGCCGTTCATCGGTGGAGTAATGCCCACCTCCACACTTGAGCTGTTTGGCAGATTTTTATCTGTAACACAATCAGAAAGGTAATGAGGAAGTTTTTTTTTGTTGTTGTTTTTTTTACTAAATGGCCAGATTAAGTCCCCACATAAATCCTTCTAAGGCAGATCTAGCACCTTTAGCTGCTGTTTATTCAGAACCTCACACTATGAGTGCCACATTTGTAGAATGCTAATTTAAAAGGCCTGGAAATTTACATTTTAAACTTCTCATATAGTTCCATTCAAGCCCTCACAAATGTAGCCTACCTTTATATGTTACAGTATTTTCTTTTTTTTTAAGGGATCTGAAAGATTAGCACATTCTAGCTAATGTATATGTCTAAAACAACATTGTATTATCACGGTGGGTTTGTTAGCGGAGAATTACTGGCAAAAAAGGAGAGAGTGCAGCAGATGGGTTTGAAAGGGTTAAAGATGTTCTGTGGTCACATCAAAGCTGCACTCAACCACCCTGCTTTTGATGCTAATATGCTAATATGGAACTGTTACCATAATCTCCAACTTGAAATGAAACTCCTTGTGCACATTCATTACAAACAGTATTATAGGATTAAGTTATATTTAGATACTTGCTTTCATTTCTACATTTGTATAAAGTGCTCAAGTAAACATAAGGAGATTTTGGCACCTGATCAAATTGGACAGAGATTGGAAAAAGCTGGTTCTTGTTCACTTCATCAAATGATTTAACATGCAATGGCAAATTTAACAAAGCTAGACACAGGTTCAGTACATAATTTACTGTGTGAGGTCACTTTACCTCACAAATCCTTTTTTTTTTTATACTGACACTTACCAGCAACTCCATTCGAGTCCTCCACTTGGCACTTCTTTTTGGCAATATTTTGAAGGACGGATGCCTTCTCGCGAAATTTTCCTACAAAAAAAAAAAAACATCCAGAAAAATTGTGAATGATTTGGAAAAACCAATTTTCCCAGCTAAGTGAGCTTGTTTCATTATCCCCTTAACTGTCACTCACATTTTTGAACATTGACTTTGTAGTGCACGATCCAAACTTAAATTTGTATAATTCATGAATGAAAATGAGATTTTAAGTTTTCAGTCAATATATAATTTCTGATGATTTCTAAAATGTGACAGAGAAAAAGGCAACAAATAAGTCTTTTTTTTAAACAAAGGTCAAAACTCCAGTTATAATTTACATTTTTGAGGGTGCACTCTTGTCATAAATTAATCGATTACTTTTCCTACATAATTTTTAACTAAGAATATTGGTAAAATATATATTTGAGAGTCTTAGACCTTTCCAACGATATATAGTTTGTCAAGATTAGATTAGATTGAATTGTAATATAGTGAAGTAAATGTAGGCGTCCCACAGAGGGGACGGGTGACAGTTAACAGGTTTATACTCACTAGATATGAAATGGAAACAAAGTAAAGCACACGTTAACCTACTGTACATCTCTTGTAAAAAACAAATAGTGTGCTTAATTGCAAAATGTATTTTTTTAACTATGCTTGTAGATAATCACTTTAATAACACATTCTGTTTCTTCACACAGTTAAATACACTTTTTAAAAGAGAACTTCATAATGTCAAATTACAACATTTTAGTGCTTTAAAACACACTTATGTGTTGACTGTCATACTAAAGCACATTTAAAGTAATTGATTAGACTTGTTTTTACTTCGATTTCACCTTTAAAATGAATATATTTTGAACGTAATTTACTAGATTGCTATTTACTGTATTATAAATGTGAAGTTTCAAATATATTCAAATGTCTGACATTCAAGTTCAATAGAAATATAACAGAAATTATTTCAAAGACAATAGAAGTAACTATGAAAGCACATATAAAGATGTAATTAAGTCATATGTAAGTGCATTGAAATCAATCTAAAGTTGAGCAAATTGCATAAATTTAAAATTTTTCTTTTATTTGCAATAAACATGCAATTAAGTGTCTACATTAAGTATACACTTAAGTATGCTCTTTTAAAGTATTGTCATCACATCATAAGTACTTATTTTGCTACAGTGTACTTCTGTTTCACAAGGTTATCACTGAGCAGACTTTACAGATACCAAATACTGTAGTTTAAATGTATATAGCTACTTTTATAATAATTAATATTAGTTTGTGAGTGAGCCCTAAAGAAAATAACACTTAATCACTATGTTTTAGTGAAAGCAGTCACTCCAGCATGTGTAATAAACATTAACACCCTTAAACTCAATCTATATTTACTATTTAGCACTGCCTCTTATAAAAAGGTCAAAATACAATTTGACCTTTATTGCCACCTTCAAACCAACAGCACAGTAAACACAGATGCTTGCAGCTGGTTTAAGAGATTAGAGACAAAGTCTATAACTCAGCATGACGAAAGCAGCACCAGACCCATGAAGCAAACATCATTACGGTTGCAAGTGGAATTAAAATCTTGGGCGGTCAAACACAAACAGCGGCAGCTTGTTCCTGTCTCGTTCTGTGTGTGTTCGAATTAAACTGCATGTGCACGAGCTTGCATTAAAGCAATGAACTTAATGTGTGATGGGTTGGTCTCACTTCACTAATGGAGAACATCATGATCAGTGAAAGTCTTTGAGCTTCCTTGAGATATCACTGACTCTGATTGGCTGATAGACAGACTGTCCTGTCTGGCTCGATTGGTGCGGTGACCCCGATCAACACGCACATGTATTTTATGTGACCTACATATCATTAACACACCTGGAACGTCTTGGATATAAAGTGGCTTTGGAGATTGAACTAAGTAGGTTTGTGTTGTTTGTGCTTGTGGTCTAGTAAGGATAGTTAGTAGACAGGGCAGATTTCAGTTTCTCTGAACAGGAGAGGTTATTTGAGTTTCTCAAAATCACAGCAAATATTCCCTTCTGAAAAGAAGTACTCATAGAAAAAAGTACTTATTACAGAAATAATATACAGGTGCTTCTCAATAAATTAGAATGTCAGGGAAAAGTTCATTTATTTCAGTAATTCAACTCAAATTGTGAAACTCATGTATTAAATACATGCAGTGCACACAGACTGAAGTAGTTTAAGTATTTGGTTCTTTTAATTGTGATGATTTGGGCTCACATTTAACAAAAACCCAATCTCAACAAATAAGAATACTTCATAAAACCAATAAAAAAATAAAACAATTAGTTGGCCTTCTGGAAAGTATCTTTACTTACTGTACATGAACTTAATACTTGGTAGGGGCTCCTTTTGCTTTAATTACTGCCTAAATTCGGCGTGGCATGGAGGTGATCAGTTTGTGGCACTGCTGAGGTGGTCTGGAAGCCCAGGTTTCTTAGACAGTGGCCTTCAGCTCATCTGCATTGTTTGGTCTCTTGTTTCTCATTTTCCTCTTGACAATAGCCCACAGATTCTCTCTGGGGTTCAGGTCTGGTGAGTTTGCTGGTCAGTCAAGCACACCAACACCATGGTCATTTAACCAACTTTTGGTGCTTTTGGCACTGTGGGCAGGTGCCAAATCCTGCTGGAAAATGAAATCAGCATCTTCAAAAAGCTGGTCAGCAGAAGGAAGCATGAAGTGCTCCAAAATGTCTTGGTAAACGGGTGCAGTGACTTTGGTTTCCAAAAAACACAATGGACCAACACCAGCAGATGACATTGCACCCCAAATCATCACCGACTGTGGAAACTTAACTCTGGACTTCAAGCAACTTGGGCTATTAGCTTCTCCACCCTTCCTCCAGACTCTAGGACCTTGGTTTCCAAATTAAAAACAAAACTGGATCTCATCTGAAAAGAGGATTTTGGACTAATGGCAACAATCGAGTTCTTCTTCTCCTGAACCCAGGTAATACGGCTCTGACGTTGTCTGTGGTTGAGGAGTGGCTTAACAAGAGGAATATGACAACTGTAGACAAATTTCTTAACATGTCTGTGTGTGGTGGCTCTCGATGCCTTGACCCCAGCCTTAGTCCATTCCTTGTGTAGTTTACTCAAATTCTTGAATCCAGTTTTCTTGACAATCCTCATAAGGTTCAGTTCTCTTGGTTGGTTGTGCATCTTTTTCTTCCACACTTTTTCCTTTCCACTCTACTTTCTGTTAACATGCTTGGATACAGCACTCTGTGAACAGCCAGCTTCTTTGGCAATGAATGTTTGTGGCTTACCCTCCTTGTGAAGGGTGTCAATGATTGTCAGAGACCATTTTGAAGTCTCAGGAAACCTTTGCAGGTGTTTTGAGTTGATTAGCTGATTGGCATGTCACCATATTCTAATTTGTTGAGATTGTGAATTGGTGGGTTTTTGTTAAATGTGAGCCAAAATCATTACAGTTAAAAGAACCAAAGACTTAAACTACTTCAGTCTGTGTCGCTGAATTTATTTAATACGTGAGTTTCACAATTTCAGTTGAATTACTGAAATAAATTAATTTTTCCTCGACATTCTAATTTATTGCGACGCACCTATACTTACATGCACAATTAATGTAAGGTTTTCAAACAGTTGCATGTTTAATCAAATTATATATATATATATATATATATATATATATATATATATATATATATATATATATATAGTACAGACCAAAAGTTTAGACACACCTTCTCATTCAAACAGTTTTCTTTATTTTCATGACTATGAAAATTGTAGAGTTACACTGAAGGCATCAAGGGCTATTTGACCAAGAAGGAGAGTGATGGGGTGCTGCGCCAGATGACCTGGCCTCCACAGTCACCGGACCTGAACCCAATCGAGATGGTTTAGGGGTGAGCTGGACCGCAGACAGAAGGCAAAAGGGCCAACAAGTGCTAAGCATCTCTCGGGGAACTCCTTCAAGACTGTTGGAAGACCATTTCAGGTGACTACCTCTTGAAGCTCATCAAGAGAATGCCAAGAGTGTGCAAAGCAGTAATCAAAGCAAAAGGTGGCTACTTTGAAGAACCTACAATATGACATATTTTCAGTTGTTTCACACTTTTTTGTTATGTATATAATTCCCTATATAATTCCACATGTGTTAATTCATAGTTTTGATGCCTTCAGTGTGAATCTACAATTTTCATAGTCATGAAAATAAAGAAAACTCTTTGAATGAGAAGGTGTCCAAACTTTTGGTCTTTACTGTATATATATATATATATATATATATATTAAATGCAATTTGCTGAACTTCAGAGAGTGTTTTCTTTTTTGGCCCACTTAAGTAGGACTTGTTATATGTAATTTCATAATTACTTTGATTGTCTGTTAAATATGGTTAAAGTACTGCTGAATGTACTGACAATCATTTATGAGTCAAAATGTAATGATTTCAGACAATTTTGGAATTAAATGCAATTAAATAAAAATGCATCATTGTTAACATTTTATTAAATCCAACTTTAGAGTGATATGACTCACATAAGATCTTTATATTTTCATAATTACTTTTGTTGTCTCAAAGTTAAATATATTTTAGAATAATTTAAGTGAAATATATTTGCTATTGAATACTTTGCAATGATAAAAAGTTGCAACTTAATTTAAAATAAATCAACTTGAAACATAATATTGAATAATACACTATAATACACTAGGTAAAATTAGTATATTAGTTCTTTGCATGTGCTTTGTATGTTAGACAACACATCAAAATAAGTGTACTTCTTTCAAAAATAACAGAAATGTATTAAAACATAATAGTTTGAAATTTACTTTATAGTAATACTTATTTGACATTATTTTGACATATATAAGTGTACTTAAGTGTGTTAAGAAAGTATTTCCCTTCAAGTCACTTATGTAGCCTTTATTTCATTATTTTTTTTATTATCTGAAAATGCAGTTGTTTAATAAATACTCTCTCTGTCTCTCTCTCTAAGATTTTAAATACACTGCAATGGTGCATTCAATTCAATTAAGTGCACTTCTTCTTCTTCTTCACAGGCGTTTTCTGTAGACAGGTATTGTCCAGGTTATTTTTAGGTTGCTCTGAATACAACCAGAGCTTCTCTAAATAGAGTCAGATGAAATATTTACTCATGTACCATCCCTTGCTGAATGTTACAACTTCAAAGTCTGTTTAGTACGGAGGAGGGAACTAAAATTAGAAGCTCGTCACTCTGTGTAACACACACACAAACTCAAAGAGACCTAAGCAATTCAGCCATAACCGATGTCTCCGAAGTGGCATTATTGCGTTAGTGAGACGTGTGGGAGAGAGAGAGAGAGACGGGCTGTTTGTTATTATTGCATTATCCATCGCATAACTCTAGTTATAGAATGACTCACTCTCGGTCTCAACACCGTGACGTACGTTTCTTACCATCTATTTCTGTGTGTCTGAATGCAGTTGGCTGTTTTATCTGACTCTTGGGGATTGCTGAGGGGTTACAGACGGTGACGAGTAATGCAAAAAACTGTGTACATTCCACCCACCGTTCTGGCAAATGCATTTTATAGACTATTAAAAACACTCTTTCGTTAATGCATGGATGTGTTTATTGAAACAGGATGTTTGGGAAGGATATTTTACAAAAGTCATTAATCATGGCTTGCTACTTAATAGTCAGGTGATATTAGAAAAGAGACTTTCGCAGTCTTTAAAGCATATGTTTGGACATGTTCATTACTGGCTGAATCCTGAATATTTACATCCACTTTCCTTAAAGAGAAAATCTGCTAAAGGTTATGTTATAATTCAAATGCAAGAAAATTCAAATTTTAACCCTAAATTCACTATATTCAATACATTTCTAAAGCCTTTAAATGATCAATATGATCAAAAGTTTACTTACTGAGACACATTATTGAAGATATAGTGTGATGAATAATATTTCATCGTTTTATGTCAGTATCTGATATACTGTTATAAAGGGCTCACTGCATTTATATAAAAATGAATCCCTTATAAACAAACAAGGACACACTTTCAAAGAACAACCAACAAATAAATAAATAAATCAATGATAGGGATGAAAGAAAACAACCGTGAAAATTCAAAATGATACTAAATTAGGGATAAAACCTACGATTTGCACTTATGTGAGTGAAATCTCGGCAAGAGGGTCATGAAACTAAAAATGGAGAAGAAACTTCTCTCTCAAACACACATAAACAAACGGCATCGTGGGTAGAGAGGTGAAGAGAACGAGAGAAATGAGGGATGACAGAAAGAGTCTTACCTTCCTCGGTCATTGAGTGATAATATTTTAGCTTGCCATAAGTCCCCAGCTCTACAATATCACACATAGAGACAAAGGTAAGGAAACACACGCTGGCACACGTCCACCAAAACACACACACGAATATATAAGTGTAAGGGAGAACGAGGAGGTGATGTGGCCAAAATAAATCTCTCTCTAGGCCGGTCTCACAGATACAGAGCCCCGCACATGACATGCAAGAAAAATAAATAAATTGTGCGCACGATTTACTAATTCGTTCCCTTAATTTACTAAAGCGTGCAAACATTTACTATTGCGTTCACTCGATTTGCTAAATTGTGTGCACGTTTTAGTACATTGAGGGAACGAATTAGTAAATCTTGCACACGATTTAGCCTTATATTTTTTCCTGCTTGTCATGTGCGGGGCTCCGTACACAGACATAAGTGCAAAACAAATGAACAAAAAGACAAAGAGGAGGAGAAATAAAAGGCTTACACTGAGATGAACACTGTGAGTGATGTGTCATGATGCAGCTACATTTTTACTTTATTTGATCAAAAACAGAATAAAAAAATGTGGAATATTATTACAGTTTAAAATAACTGTTTTATATGTTAATATGCATTAAACTTTAATTTATTTCTGTGATCAGAGCTGTATTTTCATCATCATTCCTCCAGTCTTCAGTGTCACATGATCTTCAGAAATCAATCTAATATACTGATTTGCTGTTCAATAAACATTTCTGATTATTTGTATTATTACAAACAGGTTGATTGATCTGCATAACAATCTGACTCATTCTTCCCATCGATAATCTGCTATTCTCAAACCAAGCAAAGACCTTTTTTTACACTATTTTCATTTTACTGTTGATCTGACTGCTGATTGGTCGGTGGTTAGAGGTCACTCTGTCATGACCTTTAGCTTCAACACAGTGGACATGCTGTGAAAAACGAAAACAAATATTCATAATAATAATAAAAATGCTCGCTCTACAATCCATTATTTTAAACACTTACTTCGATTATACTTTATATATTATACTTGACTGATCTGAATGGGAATTTAATATTTAATTGAGGATATTGCATCTAAAATAAATGTTAGATTCATGTAGCATATAATATACAATGCTTCAATGTAATGCATTTTTTTATCACTAATAGTATTTCTGCCATAAAGAAAATTCAGTGGTTTTATTTATTATTCTACTTCAGAGATGACATAAACATGTTGTTGTCCAGCGGTGACCTTGTAGAATGACCTCTGCACTGCTGACCGCTCATCCCAGCGGCGCAAAGCTTTTAACATCGATTCAGCCGGGACGGGTGTGTGACGCTACGTAATAAAGGTCACATGAAAGCCCCGAACAGACGCGCCTGCGATCAGTGGAAGAGCGTCTTTATGAATATGTGCAGACGCATCGCTCCGAACAGAGAGCAACTGTTTGTCTGGCGAGAGGTCGAGCTCAATCATCAATACAAACCGCCACACAAGAGGTCAGACGCACACACACACACGTTTCATTTGTCGTGTCTGAGAAGTGGGAAAGCTTGTGCACTGTGTGTCTGTGTGTGAAGAGAAGCGATGTGGAAAACCAGGCTCTAGTCATTTATTATGTGCTCAATATCAATTAATGACTTATGCAATTCATCAGTTCCTCTCCAGAACTCCATGTGCTGACAGACAGACTGAGACTCGTCACATTAAACCACTAACACAAACTATATGACCAACACAACCACAGTGTGTCTTTGTGTTTATGTAACACCTGCAAGATGTGTTTTAAATCTTAAAAAAAAAAAATGAAATCCACCAGCCATGATTTTTATGTATGTGTCTAAAAAAAAAAAAAAAAAAAAAAAAAAAAAAAATATATATATATATATATATATATATATATATATATATATATATATATATATATATATATCAGTTCAGGTTGTTGTGAGTGATTAAAGTCGTTATTTACACATGCTCTATGTGAAAGATCAACACAACAAAAATAAAATCAGGGTTATGGGTTACACGAGATGGAGCTTGAGCAAGGAAAAACACAATGAAAAGTGACAAACACATGGAAACTTGAAAGGGAGCAGGACGAGCAGCTTTATCGGGGACTGTGATGACAACGAGATTTAGAGAATAACTCACCAGAGTCAGCGAATTCTGAGGAAACAGCAGACAGAGAAAGACAGAGAGAGACAGACAGAGACAGACAGAGAGAGATGAAGCAGAAACAAAAACAATTTAGCCCTACTGCAAAGCCATGTAGAGAATAAAAGATGAGGTTTGATTTAACAGCGTAACCCACGTGTGATGAATGTGTGAGCAGTGTTCTGCTGATGCCACACTGACGTCATCTTCACAGGTTTACTTTATATAGTAATACAGTATACAGTGCACACCTTCTTTATAAATAAACTTGTGTTACTTCAATTAAAATCTATTTATACATCTAAAATATATAAACAAATGATTAAAATTACATTTTAAAACTGAAAAAAAATGTGCTTGATAAATTAACAAATGAATAAATCAATTATTAATTAATTAATTAATGAAAATTTAATAAAAAAAAAGTCATAGCTTTATAAAATTATAGAAATGATAAAAAAACAACAAAATGACTCAAATGAAAATAGAAAAATAAAAACAAATGTAAAATATTCAAAAACTTATTTTAATTATACCAAAATAAGATTAGCCAAGACAGCCACACATCTACTCCTAAACTGCGGCTACATTGACCATCACTGAGCAAGTTTAGCAGGTGACATCACTTCAGCACGAATCTCTGTGATTGAGAGTCCCACACAGATCGCTCTGACCAGCAGAGAGCTGCTTGCTTTGAATCTGGTTTCTGTGTCAGCTGTGCTTCATCGCTACACTATTGACAGTAAATCATGGAGCCTTTTTCATTCACTGACCTGACCACACATTTATGCAATGTCATAAAATATCTCTCTAACTTGAACGTTTTATACATTGTTCACCACAGTCTTAAATCTCTCACGCAAACCATCAAACACATCAGTTCACACTGAAACACTGCTGCACTTCATCAAACATCACCAGCTCAAAGAGTACACACACTTCTCAGATCACAAGAGAAATGTGAAATGAAATCATATTCCAAATAAATACCAGAATAAAAGAAAACAAGACATTGTAGAAAATAACGTAGTTTATGGCCTCCATCCCCCATAAAGCATATAAAAAGAGGGGTAATTTCATCTATCTATCTATCCATCTATCCATCTATCTATCTATCTATCTATCTATCTATCTATCTATCGATCTATCGATCTATCTATCTATCTATCTATCTATCTATCTATCGATCTATCTATCTATCTATCTATTCATTCATTATATTTTTATTTTGTGTTGGAAAACGGCATAAATTCACAGGATTTGACGAATTCACTTGAATATGCTTATTATGGTTTCAATATGTACCACATGAGAAATATCACAAGTGAGACCAGAATCTTAAATATATGGTTTAATGTTAATTCAGAACACTATTCTGCTCCTACTTAGTGTGTGTGTGTGTGTGTTACCTTCACTGAGAGGGTCGAGTGTGTGGATCATCAGATGAAAGATGCTGTTCCTCATTAGACTGTTGTGTAAAGAGGCGGAGCTTCCTCCTCTCTGCAGCCGGGGCTTGGCCTGTGATAGGAGGAGAAACACGTCAATCAAAGCCTTCTGGACATCCTGACTCGTCTGGTCAGGGTGACTGGGGTCAAGGGTTAATCTGTCTTCAGAGCAGCTGATGCTATAGCAACATGTCAGTGCAATCTGAAGAGTCAGCTGCTGATTAACACAATCATACAGGTGTCAGGAGTGTGTGTGTGTGTGTGTGTGTGTGTTGTGCTGAGACAAACACTGAGTAAATTGCTCTGACGATCAGGGATCAGTGCCGGCAGATGTCAAGGTGTCTTCTCTATCTCTCTCACCATCAACAATCATCAATCTGTCTGTCATATTTTTTTTTTATTTTTTTTTAATTTTTGGGGGGGGGGGGGTATGTATTTATCCATCCATCCATTAATTTATCTTATCCTTCTTTCATTTTTTTCTTGAAAGAAATATATTTAAAACAATAATACTAAACTCCCAGGAGTGGCTCTTTCTTCTATTGTGGATCACAGGGTTTCATTAAATAAACATCATGCTTTACAACACAGCACAAACACGAGTAAACAGACGTCTCACACACACACACACACACACACACACATGGACAATACTCACAGACAGCTTGCTGTCATCCTCCACTGCAGTAGGGCTCAACTTCACAGTCAACTGACGAACACAGCACAGAAAGAAAGAGAAGAGACAACAGCACAGAGATGAGAGACAGGAGCAGCGGACAGAACACAGACATCAGACTCTAAACACACACACACTCACACACACACTCACAGACAACATCAACAACAACTGACAGTGCAACGTTTGACCTCTGACCTCACAGAGTGTGTTTGACCTACGACCTTTACATACAGAGTGTGTGACCTCTTACCTCAAAGAGAGTGTGTTTGACCTCCAACCTTTACATACAGAGTGTTTGTCCTCCTACATTTACGGGACAAGCAGGCATCCACCAAAGCTCCACGCGATGAGTCAGTTAATATATATGTGTGTGTATTGGCACAATTGTTCAATTAATTCGCCAATTTCATTCATCATTATAAGTAGTAATAGGCTGAATTGCAAATAGTTAGCCTAATTCTAATACAAGTAATGACTATCCATCATTAATTTTTTATATTTATGTAGCCTACACAATAATATTCTTTTACACTGTAATCTTTTTGTTTTTAATATTTGGCATGTTTGTGTGATGCGCATCCCTGTGTGTAATAAGCAAAGTCAACGCACACTGTGGACCCACCCAGAGGTGCATTTTCTACCAACGCACTCTTTAAATAACAGCGCGATTGACTTTAGACTTAGACCAGGTTTGAGTTGAGCTATTTCCAGCTCCTTAAAATAGCAATGCGCTAGCAATGCTCCTGAACACACCTCTTTTTTAGACCATGGGTGCACAAATGCATTTGCTAATTAAACGACGTGGCGCTGGATGGGAAAATGCGAAGCACCGGACTGAAACTAGCAAACACACTTGCGCTGCGCCTTATGTTGCATTGTGCCGGGTGTATTATAGGCCCCAGAGTGTTTGAACTCTGACCTCACAGAGAGTGTGTTTGACCTCCGACCTCACAGAGAGTGTTTGATCTCTGACCTCACAGAGAGTGTTTGATCTCTGACCTCACAGAGAGTGTGTTTGACCACCGACCTTTACATACAGAGTGTCTGACTTCTGTCCTCACAGAGTGTTTGACCGCTGACCTCACAGAGTGTGTTTGACCTCTGACCTTTACATACAGAGTGTTTGACCTCTGAGCTCACAGAGAGAGTTTGACCTCTGACTTCACAGAGAGTGCGTTTGACCTTTGACCTTTACATACAAAATATATGACCTCTGACCACACAGTTTTTGACCCCTGACCTCACAGACAGTGTTTGACCTCTGACCTCACATAGAGTGTTTGACCTGTAAACTTAACAAAAATTCTAACCTCTGACCTCACACAATATGTTAGACCTCTGACCTCACAGAGAATATTCTGTGACTCCTGACACTACTAAATGTGTTCTGACCTTTGACTTTTCCAAGTGAGTGCTGTGACCTCTGATGATGTCAAGTGTGTCCAAGTGTGAACACCCAGCAGTCAATGACGCACGTCCTGATTTTGCAGAGTTAGATGTGTTCCTAGGTCAACATATTTTGTTGACCCTGGAACAACATTTTACTCAAAAAATGTAGTCTTGACCATATCCCTACACCTAAACCTAACCTTAACCATGAGTGATCCTTAAAATCAGAGGAAATGATAGATGAATGACACTGATGTACAAGCACCTAACAGTGATTGTAAGCGTAAACTTCACAAAATCTATAAACTGGTTCTTCAAATCGGATTGGTTAATCACAATGTTGTTCCAGGGTCAACAAAGATGTTGTCCCAGGAACATGTCTCACTTGGTAAAATCAGGTTCTGCGCCAATGACACTTAAAACCAGGGATCTGAACCAGTTCAAGGAACAAAAAACGAAAAACAAAAATGAACTAAATTTTGACAGGAACAGCAGCAGAAACAGAAACAAAATCAAACTGTTTAGTACCGAACAGAATCCAAAATTTGAAATGGCCATGAATCGGTTAATAATGGTATTTTATCATCCCATTTAATATTTGCAATGTACTGTCAACCAGAGCTGTGCACAAGTGATGGCCGCTGTAGGTCCACTGATCCACTCCGTGTTTTCACTGCCTTCTAAAAGTGCTACAAACTAGTAAAGAATTAGAATGTCTAATCAAACTAGTGTACCCCATCAGATCGAATAAAAATAACACAAAATCTGATGGCACATTTTGTAGACAAAAAAAAAGAAAAGAAATCCCATTATAATCACTTGTTTTAATTGAGCAATCACGCTGTAAAATGAACAGGTAAATATCAATATGTATAGCAGTACTTAGTTTCTGTTATCATCAGTTATTCAATATTATGTTTAATTGTGATGTTCTATCAAAACATCTACAATAATATCTGAAATTATTACAGAGTCTTCTGTCTTCTATTTTCATTGTATAAGAAAGTAGCTTGTTTTCATTATTTTGCAAAAGCTTTACAGTTTTCTTTATTTTACAGTGTTATTTATTTTGTAAAAGCTTGACAGTTTTGAATGATGTCTTGCTTCTATCTGTATGACCAACCAGCACTGGTATGACCTCACACGCACACAGACACAACATATGCTTCAGAAGCAGTCAATCCGGCCTGGAGCAGCATGGTCCAATCTATTTTAATCCAGTTCAGTTCAGAACTGGTCTCATTTAGTGTGTTGTTCATGTCAGAGCAGGCTGTAAACTGTATCCTTTCAGTGTTCTCAATTGAACAAACTGTAACAAAGCACCATCGAGCTTAAAGGTCATCAGTTCTGCAGGTAAAGTAGAACCATCAGAACCTCAATCATGATGAAGAAGACTCTAAAATTAGCTCTTAGGGATAAATTAGCTCCAAAATAGAGCCCTGGAAGGCCATTTTAAAAGGAGAAAATCAATTTATACTCTCTGCACACAGTTCACTCATCAGCAGCCTGAAAAGACCTGCTGTGTGAGTGTTAAAATCAGCATCCATGTCCATTCCTTTATTCAACTGTAATTTAAATCTATTTGCATTCAGAGAGTTGATAACACTAAAGATTATTTTTGAATCTTTCCTTTAAGTATCTTCATCAAATTTCCAATAGAACTCCAAATAAAAATAAATAAACCAAAACAGAATAAATGGGCTAAAACATTAATAAAAGCACAACTTAATACATGAAAAAAATATGTATAAATGTGTGAATGCATAAATAAAAGCATGCAAGTAAAAAACAAAAACACTCATAAATAAATAAAAAAAATTATTATTAGAAAAATAGATAAAGCAAAACCAATAAACAGATACAGTCAAAAATAAATGCATAACTATAGATACATTAATGCATAAATTACATAAATGGATAAAAGTAGAATACTATTATGGAAGCATATGGGTAGCAATATTCAATTTTGAATGTAATATGCAAAAGTACAATGCAATATGTAAAATGTAGGGCTGCAACTAACGATTATTTTGATAATCGATTAATCTGTCGATTATTTTTACGATTAATCGATTAATCGGTTTATGTACTTATATTTTAGTTTTTTCCATTTTTTCCCCAAGTAAATTATTAATAAATGGTATTTATCCTTCAGCATAGATTTTTAAGAGATTTTAACCATTTTGCACTGTTATATCCTAATCAAAAATATACCTGGAGTTGTGTTATTGTGTTAGTAATCCTTTGTCGAACTCTTCTGCAATCAGAACACTGACCCATACTCTAGCAAATTTCACAAGGAGATTTAAAATAATGTTTTCACCATGGCAGTCCTTAGACCTCCTAAAGTAGTTTAACATCCCGAACAAAGCTTATTAAGGAACCTTTTAGAACATATTTTCACGAAGAATAAGGATAAAACAGAATAAAATTGCAGTGCATTGTATTGTATTATTTACTGGGAAACAGCTTTATAGCTTTTGCTGAGAAATTGTAAACAATCCTTCGAATAAAGTGCCAGTGGCATGAAACCTGAATGGAACACACAATTTAAAGTAAAATCCATCAGAAGGTTGTCCAGAAAAAAAAATTGGACAGTCACACACAAAAAACCTGCTGTGTGAAAAAGAGCAGTGAATACTTAGAAAAAAAGTGCATTTCAAATATCTTTAAACATTTACCTCTGTCATTCAGTCATAATTAGGCTGCACGACTGAATTTTGAACTGGTAAACTACAAACTGATCACAGAACATGTTTGTAAAGCTTTTAATGTTAACTGTTAAAAAGCAATGTTATCCGCTTTTACGACTAAACATTTGCAAACAACATTGTACTGGAGAATCTGCACAAATGAAAGTCTTCACAAATCGCTCCTAAAAACGCGTGGAAAAACGCTAGGCGCGCCGCTTTCTCCTTCTTTCCAAAGCGCTCGCGCAGAAGCGCCCCTGAGGCGTCTGCCTTTGATAAGCAACCATGACGTGCTCTCTCCTTGAAGACGCGGACATTTCAGCAAAGGATAAATGGATTTGCAGCTCAAAAAATCGCTTGCAGTAGCTCTGCTACTAAATTTATTTCAAAATGGAAATCCATATACAACTATGATCAGCTGTTCCTTTCATCTTGACTGAGCTTTTAACGTTGTTACGGGAAAGGATGAAGCTGATTGGTTAGTTCTTGTCACATGACCCGCGATGCGCTTGCAGCATTCTGAAAAGTTGAGATGTTTTTAACTCGATGCGGTGCGGTGTTGGAAATAACGAACTTGAGCGCGCAAAAGACGCGATATGTGAACGTCCCCTTAAACAGTTCAGTAGTGCAGAGTTTACAGGTTACTCTTCTTTTTTGAAGGCTCAAAGTAAAGTTCTCCCACATCCCGCTAAATGCTGCAGAGACGCTGTTCGGGAAGCACGTGACATAAACGAGGCCAGCTATTGGCTATTCGCAACTTCTCCTGCTGTACTGGCTGAGTAAAACCTCCGGTGGCTCATTACTGCCACACTTTGGTCACCGCAGATTTGAAATATGCACGAAATGAGCCGTTTACGGCAAATAAAAGTTATTTACCAACGAATCGATGACTAAATTAGTTGACAACTATTTTAATAATCGATTTTTATCGATTAAATCGATTCGTTGTTTCAGCTCTAGTAAAATGGCAATGCATTTCTGTATTTTCATTTACATTTTCCAATACATTTGTGCAACGTTTGGTGCAAAATGAAAATGAAAATTAAATTACATCATTATCATTTGCCATTTTATACACTAGTTTTGATATGTAAAATGAATACTAATTTTAACGCTTTATAAATTGCAAAATGAAAATGTATTACAGAAATGATTAGATATGTATAACATGTTCAAGCAAAAACTGTGGCAAAATTATCATTCAAATGCTATTTTTCTTAATTGCATTAACACTCAAGACACTTACGATTGAATTTTCATTCAGTGTCCCGCAATGAATGTAGCAAAATTCAATGTGCACATTGAAAATGCATTCCGAGCCGATCACGTGTCCACCCCCTCATGCCATGTTAATCACTGCGTGAACAAGGCGGGGCTTGCAGAAGGTCAAGAAACTCAAGACTCAAGAAGAGGATTCAAATGAGAGAACATGGACAAGACAGTTGGTCCGTGTATGTTTTGATCATTTTGCTTCAATATTTCATTCGCACTTGTGAGCGGAGCTGAAACTATGCTTTCATCTAATTGGTCAAATCGCTCCACCTTCATCTCGATCTTTTCATTCTTTCAGGCAGAATAAGAGTCAGTGCGAGTGCAGCACTGTGATGTCTGAAACCACCGCTCATTTTTAATTAGCATAATATTTGAAGCTGGGACATAATTCGTGCTGCTGCGACTTGCAAGAGACCCCGTTAAATTATTTCTAGGTTATAGTATTGTATATATGAAAACTACAGACCGGTATCCCAGACCGGTATTGAAAACTACAGACCGGTATCCCTTCTTCCATTTATTGCAAAGACACTTGAGCGAGCTGTGTTCAACCAGTTTTCTATATTCCTTGTACAGAACAACCTCCTGGACAGCAACCAATCTGGCTTCAAAAGTGGCCACTCAACTGAGACTGCTCTGCTCTCGGTTACTGAAGCCCTGCGACTAGCAAGAGCAGCTTCAAAATCCTCGGTACTCATCTTACTGGACCTTTCTGCTGCTTTTGACACTGTTAATCACCAGATTCTCCTGTCCACCCTCAGAAAGATGGGCATCTCTGGAACAGCACTCCTGTGGGTTAAGTCCTACCTCTCTGACAGATCCTTCAGTGTGTCTTGGAGGGGTGATGTTTCAAAGTCACACCACCTTGCTACTGGGGTTCCTCAAGGCTCAGTACTTGGACCACTTCTCTTCTCCATCTACATGACATCATTAGGATCTGTCATTCAGAAGCATGGCTTTTCTTATCACTGCTACGCTGATGACACCCAACTCTACCTCTCATTCCAACCAGATGACCCGACGGTAGCTGCTCGCATTTCAGCCTGTCTGAGTGACATCTCTAGCTGGATGAATGACCATCACCTTCAGCTTAACCTTACGAAGACAGAACTCCTGGTGATTCCAGCTAACCCATTGCTTCATCACAACTTCTCTATACAGCTGGGCTCATCAACCATTACTCCTTCGAGGACAGCTAGAAACCTAGGAGTTGTGATGGATCATCAGTTAAGCTTCACAGACCACATTGCTACAACTACCCGGTCCTGCAGGTTTGCCTTATACAACATTAGGAAGATTAGACCCTTCCTGTCAGAGCAAGCAACCCAACTTCTTGTCCAAGCTCTTGTTCTCTCCAGACTGGACTATTGTAATGCTCTCCTGGCGGGCCTTCCTGCATGTACTGTCAAGCCTCTGCAATTGATTCAGAATGCAGCAGCGAGGGTTGTCTTCAATGAGCCAAAGAAAGCTCACGTTACTCCGCTCCTCATCAGGTTACACTGGCTACCAGTAGCTGCTCGCATCAAATTCAAGGTACTGATGCTAGCCTACAAGACGACCACTGGCACGGCACCAACTTACCTAAACTCATTGGTTAAATCTTATGTGCCCTCCAGAAGTTTGCGCTCTGCAAGTGATCGACGCCTTGTGGTACCATCCCAAAGAAGTTCAAAATCACTCTCAAGGACCTTTTCCTGGACTGTCCCCAGCTGGTGGAATGACCTCCCAATCTCAATTCGTACAGCTGAGTCTTTACTCATTTTCAAGAAACAGCTAAAGACTCATCTTTTTCGCCTGCACTTAACCAACTAACACTAGCACTTTTCCTTTTCTTGTCTTTTAATTAAAAAAAAAAAAAAAAAAAAAAAAAAAAAAAAAACCTACCTATGCGTTCTATACTAGACTAACTGAGACTTGTCATGGCACTTGTATACTGTTGTTGTTCTCTTGTTGACCTGACTGCTTCTGTTGTTCTCATTTGTAAGTCGCTTTGGATAAAAGCGTCTGCTAAATGATTAAATGTAAATGTAAATATATAGTATTGGTTATAGTAGTATGTTATAATATTGTCCCACTGATACATACAGTGCAAATAGTTCTGTCTCCTTGGATAACAGTGAAGTGGAAATAAATATAGTTAAATTTATGAAATAAAATTAAATAGGATTTTTTGGGAAGGTAAGTCTGGCCAGTTATACAGCAACGCGAGTCAGACGAGTCTGAAGATCTGAGCTGAATTTTGTGGAACATTAAAGTTCTAGTCTGTGTCAATTAGTCTCATAATAAATAATAATTATAATGTTACCCGTATTTTTCGGACTATAAGTCACACGTAAGTATAAGTTGCATCAGTCCAAAAATACGTCATGACGAGGAAAAAAACATATATAAGTCGCACTGGACTAAGTCACTTTTATTCAGAACCAAGAGAGAACATTACCGTCTACAGCCACGAGAGGGCACTCTGGGGTAGGCTACAGGAGAACTGAGCAGCAAAAAGCACCCTCTAGCGGCTGTAGACGGTAATGTTTTCTCTTGGTTCATTTCTCTTGGTTCATGTCAAATTAATTTTGATAAATAAGTCGCACCTGACTGTAAGTCACAGGACCAGCCAAACTATGAAAAGAAGTGCGACTTATAGTCCAGAAAATACGGTAAATATATGTTGTCTTTCTCAAGCCCGACAAAGACTAAAAAGAGAAAAATCATTCAATTTAGTATGTAATAAAAAAATATTACTAATTTATTTAAGAAATGTAACTATATTAATTTTCACAATTATTTCTTAATGTCACACACACATACCTAGTGCCTTATCACTTAAAAGACGAGAGTGGTAAATGTTACAGACATGGAACTGTTCAGTCTATTATTGATTTTTATTTCCACATCACTTATATCCAAAGAGACAGAACTATTTGCACTGTATTTATCAGTGGGACAATACAATACATACAATACTACAACCTAGAAATAATTTGCAGGTCGCAGCAGCACGAATTATGTGCCCAGCTACATCTGATTCAAATATTATTCTAATTAACAGTGAGTGTAGTTTCAGACATCACAGTGCTGCACTCGCACTGACTCTTATTCTGCCTGAAAGAATGAAAAGACCGAGCTGAAGGTGGAGCGATTCGACCAATCAGATGAAAGCATAGTTTCAGCTCCGCCCATAAGTGCGAATGAAATATTGAAGCCATAAAACGAAATGATCAAAACATACACGGACCAACTGTCTTGTCCATGTTCTCTCACTTGAATCCTCTTCTTGAGATTTGAGTCTCTGACCTTCTGCAAGCCCCGCCTTGTTCACGCAGTGATTGACATGGCGGGAGGGGGCGGAGACGTGATCGGCTCGGAATGCATTTTCAATGTGCACATTGAATTTTGCTACATTCATTGCGGGACACTGAATGAAAATGCAATTGTAAGTGTCTTGACTGTGAGTGTTAATAAAATTAAGAAAAATAGCATTTAAATGGTAATTTTGCCACAGTTTTTGCTTGAACATGTTATACATATCTAATCATTTCTGTAATACATTTTCATTTTAATTTTGCAACTTATAAAGCGGTAATTAATTTGGTGCAAAATTTTCATTTTGCACCAAACGTTGCACAGATGTATTGGAAAATGTAAATGAAAATACAGAAATGCATTGTCATTTTACATATTGCATTGACCTTTTGCATATTACATTCAAAATTGAATATTGCTACCCATATGCTTCCATATAATATAGATAAATGCATACACGTACAAAATAATGCATAAATAAATACATTAATCTGAAGCCTGCCCCACTTACTAATTACTGACCCAATTTTCTGCAAGCAGAACTAATTAGAAAAGCAGCCACTTTCATCACCTAAAGGGGATTTCAGGACAAATCACAAAGGAGGCAAATCATAAATCTTCAACATTTAATAGAAATAAAAAGAAGAACCTCCTCATTTAATTGAAGGATCAAGACACTAAATGTCTGCATGTCTCTGTAAACAGCACAACACCAGATCACTGCTCCAGCTATAACACCAGTTTACGTTGGAACATGTAATGCGTGTAATCGAAGGTGCAGGTGTGCTCAGGGATTTTAACTAAATTAAGTTACATTTACTCTAAGCTCCTCAGAGCAAGATTTGAAGATGTGAATCAAAAGTGAAGCTGATAATAAGAAGAGCTGAGCTGACAAATTGAAGGCATTATAAATTGAACATTAAGCCTTTTACTTTAAATCATCTTGCAAAAAAAATAAATAAATAAATAAATAAAAAAATGCCCCAAATTGTAATTAAGCATCTTCAATACTTCAATACGATACAATACTTCGGCAGTAATTATATAGGGTCAGTTTTATATTGAATATGGAGGTCATGATGTGGGAGCAACTGTGTGTGTGTGTGTGTGTGTGTGTGTGTGTGTGCGCGTGCCAGGGTCATCTTGGAGATGGAATGAGGGCCAACAAAACAGAATTGACAAAGGTTGTGATTATGTTGATGATTATGATTGCAGTCTGCTGAATGAACATTTCTAGAGTAAATTCAGTCATTATGATAATCAGCCTTTCACAAGCCTCATCACAGAGACTGATTTCAATCCGACCTGCTTTAACCTGCAAAGTACCACCGACTCCAACACTGTGACCACTGTATGCACACACACACACACACATATACACATCATATATATCTCAAACTAGGAATATAAAAACTTAAATTATTTAAAATATTTAAAATACTTAGAATTATTTTAATGTTTAAATTTCCATCCACAAGTTTGTGACTACTAATGTAAGATTTTTTTCTACATTACAAATCATGTCATAAGCATTTTTCTTATTATTCAAAATGTTGTTAGCAGAACTGAATGTTTTTAATAGAATAAGAATTGTAATATGTTTTACTTCATCACAAATTACACAGAGCATAACTGAAATGTAATAAACTTATTTTTTTTAAATTAACAATCATACTAGTATAACAATGAAAAAAATGCAATTTATTAATAAATCAAATATTTTTTTTCTTCATTACATCATATTATGAGAATAACTATCTGAGCGAACTGAAAATTGAATGTACATTTTTTTAGTGAATTTTTTTTAAGATTTTGAAAGATATCAAATGTCAGGTCCTTTAAGAAACGATTAGCTGACCCCCCATTTAAACCATCATGACGTGCTTATTTTATATTGTCAGAAAAGTTTTCAAATGCATCGTGCAAATTCACCCAGCAACAGCAAATATTCCTGCAGCTGCACTCTCACAGCAGCATCATCATCATACGATGCTTCAGTATGGATTCCTGCATCACTGCTCTGTCCTCAACTTTAGCTACTTCCCTAATATTTTAAAATAGCTTGGATCGATTGAGCCTCGGGTTTCTGTCTGCAGCTCCTCACCTTCAGTCCTCATCATGACTGACCTTGTGCTCAGGATCAAAAACATACTGACTGATGGGATCTTCTTACATACATACACACATAATTACACATTCAGGGAACATAGCCCCCTTATATTATAGCATCAGTGGGAGTGTTGTCCACATTTAGTTGATCTAGATTGTGTTTACTCATTATGTTGTCTAAGAAATGCATAACAGTGGAAATTTCTCCTAGCGTAAAAAGCACTATCAACAAATAGGACACATTTCAGTCTCTCTGTACTTAAAAGCATTAGAGGCACAAATGAATCCTATCAGATTTGTTAGAAATTACTCTGAAGACACTTGTAATCAGCATTGTGTCTACGGAGCGAGATTAGTCTCAATAATAATTCACGCAAAAGACAAGTGAGATCGTCATTTGCTAACGTGACCATTGTAAGCCAGCGGCTGCTGTTATGATTTAATATTGATTGATTCTTTTGTTTATTTAATAATGAGTCATTCATGTGGATACCATGCCACATTAAGATATTAATTTTACAACCCATCGTAAAGCATAAGAAGATTGTGAAAATATAGTTTTGGGATATTTTTCATGCAGTCTCTTGTGTTTTTGTTTACTGAGAGTATGAAAGCGCTGTCACAGCAGTCTTGTGATGGCACGCATTTAGCTGATGGCAATGTATGTAATAACATGCACACATTAGAGACCATGTACAGTACATACTAATTATTTCAGAACTGTGAGGGTTGATGATGTACAATTTGCAGAGGGCAAACTGTGACCCTTTTATTTCCACTTCATCCACTACCAGAAGTACTGATGTGATGTGATCTAGGAACTGTAACTCTTTTAAGACAGTCATGCTGCAACCCATTCATTTTTACAGTTTTAACATATTTTTGAAGTCATGCATTATTACTACATTCATTTTAGAATAGTAAAACAATACACCTTAACTAGGTTAGTAAACTGAAACTGAAACTCCATACGTGTCCCACATTTTGCATTCAACCCTATTAACAGACAATGTTGATGAGAAGTCGATATGAAACAGAAACTGCGACTAACATCCGTATTGTGACGTATGTTTGAATGAAACTGCTTATCAAACAACAAAAAGCAGGGCAGGGCTCCATCTTATCCATCAGTTATTGATTAGATTGCATAATGTGAGTGCTGCACACCAGAATAGAGGGAGATCTGAATGTAACATCATATATGAATCATATATATATATATATATATATATATATATGCAGGGATATACCAGTCATAATACAGTATAACAGGGATAACAGGTTTAATAACTCTTCATCTTAGGTATTCCAATATATAACACATTGCTAAAATCAACAGTTGCAACTGTGTTATTTAATGAGCTAACAGGAACTAAGAGTTGTATTTTTTTTTTACAAAGATTAATAACTTCTGTAGCAAATGTAGCTATTGCTCATTGTGAATATTAATGGTTAACTAATGAGGTCTTATTGTAAAGTGATACCTATTGGTCTTTTTAGTTTGGTAACACTTTCTATGCAGCCAGTATTTATAAAACATTATAAGGGTATTCTTAAAGCATTATAATGAATGCTTAATACATTATAAAACTGTATAATATGTTATATCAACTCATGAATAATCATTACAACAATCATAATACATCACAATACTTACGAATATGTGGTTATAAGTTTAAGAGTATGATTATTTATAACACACAATGAACACCATATTAAATCAACTTCATTTTCAGTATAATGGACTGTATCACATCTTGACATTGTTTAAGATCTGCACAGTCTCTTACAACAGCTTGTGAGGTTAGATGTTGAATGTTTCTGTTGAGCTAATGTTAATTAATTGATGTGTGAGATTAATACTCCAACTGAAAAAAGAAATTGCAATGTTTTATGAGTTTACATTTTGTTTTTATGGTCCCCTTAAGCAATCGACTATAAGCAACTCACACATTCATCTGATCTGATATCTGATCTTATGCATGGATGAATCATTCACAGTAAAACCAGCAAAATGCATTAAGATTTGTTTTTAACTACTTTAAAAAAGTAATATTCCTCAAAACTGTGACAATCAAGGAGACATTTAAATCTGTTACTCAAGAAATTGCAAAAAAAAGGTTAAGAATCCAAAAAATAAATACTTCAATTTCACATCACCTTAAATGAATGCAAACAGTTTATGCCTAACGGCATGAAATATTACACAAGATGTACAAATATCCACAATGAATGGACATTGTAAAAAGTAATTTATTTTCTGAGAAATACATTGTATATTAATGATTATAATAATAATAAATAATAATACTAAAAAGAAAGTAAACCATTGCCATTTCTGGTATAAAAGCCTGGACTGCTGGTTAATGTGGTACTAAAACACAACCTTAAAATCTGTAGATAAAAGGAGTCTAAGGCTAATCTGCCCTCCCACATGGACCCAGATGTCACAAGCTCTCTCGCAGATATGAGAAGAGGCAGATCAAAGCTAGTTAATAAGGAGATTAGAGAGATTAAAAAATGATCACAAAATCCGCAGCAAACACATCACACCTTCGCTTGCAGCCGAGCCGGAAGAGCTTTACATTACAGACTGTCACAGTTTTCACTCTGTTCAACACTGTTAATCTTGCAGATGGAAGAGCAAGACAATAACAATGTCAAGTTCATGGACTCAGTGCATATGTACTGTACATGTCTCAGTCACCAAATGAGAAGCGTTCGATCACTTGAATTATTTACTCAGCCTCATGTAGTTCCGGTCTCATGTCACTTTCACTATCCCAGTTAATAAAAAATAAAGATGTTCAGCATAAAACCTAGCTGCTCTTTTGGATGTAATAAATGATTTAAGATGGCAAGCTATTAAAAGTAACTAAAAGGAGTCCATATGACTTCTTTCAGGTCTCCGAAGGCAATTAACACTTCAGTGTGAAGAACAGCGAAAATGTGTGTTTACGAGTGGAAAGCGTAAAAATCAAAGGGCGTATATGTGAGGATTATTGGATAGAGATGATTTCTCCGCTGTTTGAGCATCAGGAATGGAAGTTAAGATAAAAACCTCTTATTCACCATCTCTGCAGCTAGACGACAAAAATATGCAAAAATTAATACAAGTTTATATAACAGGCATTCAGAAAAGTGTGAGATACACAAGCGCTCTTCGAAAATCCTTTTCTAAATCTAGAAAGCCTTTTAAAGATTACAAGCCTTGCTCAAACAGCATGCGGGAAAAAAAAATACGCTGAATAAATCATGTTGGCATATAATATTATCTCATACATAATAACATTCTTATATTTTATATTTCAGAACTGAAAATTATCAGCAAAACAGTCTGGTCAAAACATGATTATTTATATTTTATATTCATATTTTATATTTTTGGGGCATTTGGGCAGCATACAAACATCTCTTCTGTAAGACAGATCTCTTGTGTTTTAGTGCTATATAAAACCAAGCACACTGAAGTTTGCTGCCCGAAGGCATTTCACTGAAATAAGGGTGCATTTTAAGACAATGTCAGGATAAAAATAGTACAACTTTTGACATGCACTGAAGCGGATCAATGACAGTTTTAAAATAATGGACTAGCTAGATGATTCTGGCAGTGTCTGTCTTTGGTAAGATAATATGTATGGTCTGTTTTGATATGCTGACTAAAGCCAAGTAACTTAATAACCATAATTACACCATAGACTTCATTGACATCTTGTGTTTACCAAGCATTGATAAAGTAACAGTCCAAAAATGGCGATTGTTAATAATAACCGGAAAAAAATATATATATTTTTTTAAACTACTACCTTAAATACCTTTTGTACTACTGTCGGTAATAATTACTGGATTGGGAAGCTCTACGAAGATGCTTTATGCATAAAGGAAAATTCTCTAATGTGATCTGATTTTAATAAATAGTATCATGAATAAAAAAAATTATAATTTACTTTAGTAAAATTAACATACAGTAGAAAAATATATTATACTATTGGGAGTTTCTTGATTGTGTAAGCAAGGTGCTGTTTTGTTAGCCTTTTGAAAGCATGTTAACAACAAAATCGTTTTAAGATGAAATTCATCTTCATCATTTCAGAAATCTATTACTTCCTACTGACATGGAAGTGAACGAATGATCGGGAAACATCTTAGCATTCTCCACTCCTAGTCTATATTTTATTTATGCACTCCATATAAATCCAGATTTACAAAGCAGCTTTTCGAGCTCATACCTCCAAAACTAATTTCCATCTCTTGTCACAAGGTAAGACTAAATCCTTGGGGATAATAAGAGCGTCAGTAACAAATCTCCTGGAAACGTCCTTTACCTGAACCAGTTCAGAACAGAAGACTCTCCTAAAACCCTGCATGCATTCTCATTTCACCGCAGAGCACCCACACAAAACACACGGTAAACCAGCCTGGCTCTCGATTTCTCAACCCTGAGAAGAACTGACTGAGTTCTGCAGATGATACATGCTGCCAAAAAGGACGCTGTTGTCTCACTTTAAAAATGCATTCGAAGATGATAGATTTTTTTAGACTGCAAAATATCTCAACATTCTTAATTAAACAAGATACATTTTATCAAATAGATAATAAAGTTCTGGAAATATACAGTATCCTGTATCCAACTGTTATAGTTGTGTGTAACTGCAACTGTGTAACTGTTGGAAACTGTTATATTTGTTATAAGCATCAATGTATGAAAAAAATATTATATACACACACACACACACACACATATATATATATATATATATGTGTGTGTGTGTGTGTGTGTATATATAATTATGTAAATATATGCATGGATTATAGTTACATTTAGTAGATTACAGCTGTATAATAATAGTTACATTTTTCAATGATGCAATCAGCAGTTGAAATCTGCTATACTGTATACTCTATATATAACTACAACAATTAAAAATATATATTTTCTGCAAAGCACACAACTCTTTTTAGCCCATTAGTTTTTCTGAAGTAAGCTGTAACTTGATTTAAATGTCCTTAGATATTTTACAGTTCATCAACATTTACAGGCTTTGAACTCCAAGTGACAGTATTTAAAAGACTTATTTTGTTACAAAATTGAATTTAAATGAATTGACTGAAAGAGCATCCAGCTGGAAAAAAAAATAAGAATTAGAAATTATTTTATGATTAAAATTTTTGAGGAACCATCCTTCCTATTTGCTAAGATACCAGAAAACAGGTACAATATCAACATTTTAAACTGTGGTTAAAAATAGTTAACATAACTTCCAGTCTACCACTAAACATTGGCTTCCAATATTAATTTTAAATGTTACAATTAGTTTTTTGTTTCTTGCTAATGCTTAGATATATTATACAAATACTTAATTGAGCTACAACACAAGTATATTAATTTTCAAAAGTTAAAGAGTTCAAAAGACACCAAGCTGAAGTAAAAGACCACAGAAAGAGGCGGCATCTCTGGGACTAGAGTCACCTGGCTCGTGGCACCAATGCTGCCTTTGAGTCATGTTTCACCATCATTAAAACACTGCAGCACCAGTGTGCTTTTCCTTCCCTTTTGTTAAGCTGTTTTCCACAAACGCTTCACCTCACTTCATATCACCATAGAGACCTGGCTGGTGTCAAAGCAATTAGCGTTGAAGAAAGACAGCGGTGGCCATCCTTGACACATCAGCCTAAGCTAATGGCGCAGTGAGATACATCTGTTCTATTGAACTTATTAAATCTCTAATATTATGTTTTTGACATCAGTATACAGAGATCCATACCTCCAGATTAACCTTGCATGACTCCTGCCCACTTAAGTCGCCATATCTGAAACACAACAGATCCTGATATTTATAGATGTTTTCTAGCTTTCAACAGGTCACAATTTGTTCAGCTTAACCCAGCAGGGCTTCGGCATCACTTGACATTGTTTATTCCCTTGTGAAGAGAATGATGCAATGAACATGACTCCACAATCCCCTACTGCTGCAATACGACCTCATTTGAGATCCAGCACCGCAAGACTCCTCCCGTCCAAGACTCCTTAATCAGTGTAGGAACTCTCTGGCCCAAAATCTCAAAGAAAATGGTGGAGGGATAGAAGACTTAACTATCTTTTAAATATGATGTTGGTGATTGTGAATTTGACACTTATAGCTAAACTTTTACAGCATGATGCACATGATGCTGCTTTCAAGTTGTTTAAAAAGGGAACCAAGCCAAGAACAGACAGACTCAACAGACCTGAACCCATTTCTACCCCTAATATAGGTGTGTATATTGTAGCTAGACAACTTATGAGTATGTTTAACTATTTAGCAGTGGTAACCCATTTCTTAGGTTAATATTTTCACCCTTACCCTATAGAATTGTGATTAGGCAATAGTTTTGAAAACAGTACCTTGCACTATATAACAGGGGCATGCATAATACTGCTCTCCTTTAAGATCTTGAGCTGCTAACACAAAGGTTGCAGGTTTCAAGATTTTCAAGACAGTCCTGTGGGAGTAGTGAACTGCTGCTGAGGCCATGTGATGTACCAGCAGGATCTGCAAGGATGTGATTGCAATAACTGCAGCATTGATCCTGAAGGCAGTTTGCTGAATCTCTGGATGTTTTGAGTTAAATGTGCAAAAAATTGTGCAGACTGTTCAAATGTATCTCATTAGATACGTCCTAATCAATCCACAAGCAAAAACTTGTTCTTATACCTGAGTGGTTCCGTTCCAAATCAAACAAATTTCATTTTTTTTTCTTTTTTTTCTGAAGAAAGATAGACATGCATAGTGAAGAAAGCAATAATATTAAAAGACATGGATGACTGTTTACTGGATAAAACACAAATTAAAAATTACAATCTTTGCTTTTGACATCTTATTTTTTAAGTCCCTGTATGGTTCGGTTCCAGAGATACTGGGATTTCAATATGACTCCAGGAGCAAACTATTAACGTGTACACCTTTTCAGAGGTCAAAAACCAAATGTTGGTCACTTTGCAAAAAAATATGATACTTCTTTAATTTTAAAGAGGAATGTCAGAAGAACAAATAAAGTTGAAACTAGAGATATATCTTGTTTTCTTCTGTCAATACTATTGCACTGAACATACATCTGAGTGCCAGAAATATTTTTTTTCTAAACTTTGTGTGCCTATAGCTCAAGAAAAATAGTAAAGATATTACAATGTGATTTTAGATTCTTGTTTTTAATAAACTTTTCATTCATAATCTTCATTTTCAAGGGCCTACATCGTTCAGTCCCAGATATATGGAGACCTCGATAAGGCTCCATTTTTAAGATGAATATTATCCATTTTTAGTAGTTGAAAACCAGACCCCCTTTATTCACAGTCATGCATTAACATGTGCATCTACATGAATCCCACAGAGAGGCTCAAAATCACTTTCCAGAACATTCTCCATCACTGTTCCTGGCTGGTGGAATGATCTTCCCACCCCTATCTGGGAATACTGAATCCCTGGCAATTTTTTTAAGCGAACACTGACAACTGATCTCTTTCAACACTACTTGTCTTCATCTTAAATAAAAAATAAAATAAAATATATATTTATTTTTACTTATTCCTTCTCTTTCTAGTTTGTACTTATTTGAACGATGCCTAAAACTTGGTATTAGGAGCACTTCCTGTGTCTGTTGGCCTCTTTAAGAAGAATCACTTGATGTATTTCCCAATTGTAAAACTCATTGGATAAAAACATCTGCAAAATGATTAAATGTTAATGCTTGTTGCTTGGCAACATTTGAGGGCTGCTTTAGGTCCAGTATTGTGTGTTTAGAATACATCATTTTCATCATCCTCATGAACTCATAAAGAGGATCTCTCTATTCAATCCTGTCCTGTCCTCCTCCAAACCCCACTGTCCTGCAAAATAACCTGTCAGTCCCTGTCCTCTTCTGTTGGTCTCCTGCTTATCACCATTTTTACTACTACCTTGTGGTTTGAATAAAGACTGATTACTTGCTTTCTATAACAAAAGTGTTACTGGTGATTGTTTAAGTCTGCATTTAATAGCATGAGGGGAAGTCATTCAGTAGCACCAACAAACAAATCCAGGACAGAAAAGTATAGCCCTGTCTGGTGTTGTGCTTTGTGACGTGTTGTTAACAAATGCTACATACCAAAGAATACTATACTATGTCCTAATCTTATACTATTTGCCTCTGCCAAATAATGCACTTGATGTGGACTTATGTTGCCTTAGACTTTATGGACATGTATGAGTGAAGACCACATCAAGTGCACCATTTAGGACAAGGGTGTCAAACTCAGTTCCTGGAGGGAACAGTACTGCACAGTTTAGATATAACCCTAATTAAACACACCTGATCCAGCTAATCTAATCATTTAGGCTTATTTGAAAACTACATGATATGTGTGCTGGAGCATGGCTACGGCCCTCCAGGAACTGAGTTTGACACCCCTAGGATGATCCCTTGGTATGCGGTTAATATATGAAGGGGGTACAACCCTAATCAAATGCACCTGAAGGTTATTAAGTCCTTCAGGAACACTTGATAATTGCAAGCAGGTGTGTGAAAGGCAGGTCTGAAGCTGTTTCCCAATGCTGTCTCTGGAGGCACCCAACAGCACTCATTCTGAACACTGTCTCCTTTGTCTGACCCATCCATTGGTCTTTAAAGGGTTAGTTCAACCAAAAATGAAAATTCTGTTATTAATTACTCACCCTCATGTCGTTTCAAAGCCGTAAGACCTTTGTTCATCTTCGGAACACAAATTAAGATATTTATGATGAAATCCAAGAGCTCTCTATCCCTCCATAGACAACAATGATATTACCATGATCAAGGCACAGAAACATAGTAAGGACATTGGTAAAATAGTCCATGTGACATCAGTGGTTTAACCGTACGAAAGTATCAGAATACATTTTTGCGCAAAGGAAACAATATTACAGAATTACTAAATTATGTTTTTATTGTTTTCTTTGCGCACAAAAAGTATTCTGATAGCTTTGTACGGTAGATATTATATATACGGTTATATTATGAATCCAATTTTATTAACCAGTGTCTTTGCTATACTGAACCTTCGATGATCCAATTCAGCCATACTAAGCAAAACTGATACATTTGTGTTTTATGTTTTGGTGTTGAACTTTATTTTCCTGAGTCATATTGTTCATGCGATCTGTTTGATCCGTGCCCTCTACTGTACAGACATTAATTTACATTTCCTTCAGCCTGAGGTGTATTCATTTCACTTTTGGTGTGAAAGGTGTTTTACATTTGCAAAAGAAAAACTTTTTTTAATTATATACGAACAACCAAGCCCTGCCCAGATTTAAAAAGTAATATAAAAATAATGCAGTTAGTTACTTTATTGGAAGTAACACAATAATGCATTACTTTTAAAGTAACTTTCCGCAACACTGGTCCCAATACTAGCCAAAGACCAAGTGTCACCCTGGAGCACAAAAGCAGTCATAAGCAGGACATGTGTTGTTGTAGTAATAGCCAACAATACAGTGCAAGGTTCAAAATTATCCATTTTTCTTTTTTTGCCAAAAATCATCAGGATATTAAGGAAAGTTAATGTTCCATTTAAGTATTTCGTCATTTTCCTACCATAAATATATCAAAACATATTTTTTTTATTAGTAATATATGCATTTATAAGAACTTCAATTGGACAACTTGAAGGCGATTTTCCCAATATTTATTTTTTCACCCTCAGATTCCAGATTTTCAAATAGTTGTATCTCAGCCAAATATTGTTCTATCCTAACAAACCATACATACATTGATGAAAAGCTGATTTATTATATTTATTCATGATTTATTTATTCAATTTTTTAAACATTGTGACTGGTTTTGTGGTCCACATTATTTCTCAACCAGTCCCAAACTCAAATAGGGCACCGCTGACACCACTACGTTTGGACAGTAAGAGGAAGGAACTCACCTTTGGCGGGGCCTCCACTTCCACCACCTGGTTTCTGTGAATGATACCCTTGACAAAAGTCTCTACATTCCCATTAAACTTCATGAAGAGCACATATGTGGCATAGGTCAGCAGCAGACTGATACTCTCCCAGTACATGATGTAGTTATCCAAGAAGAAAACGATGAGCATGATGAGGCCGACGATGTAGAAGAACACGTCCCGAAACAGAGGCCACCACGTCAGGTTCAGGATCTCTCTGGAGAAGACGGCACACATTCCGATGACGAACAAGATGTTGAATACAGCAGAGCCGACGATGGTCCCGATGCCCACGTTACTGTGGGAAATAAATACGCCGATGACAGAGGTGAAGAGCTCAGGAGCCGAGCCTCCTGCTGCCATAAAGGTGGCTCCTGCCACGTCATCGGAGATCTTGAGTTTCTCTGTGATGACTGTGAGCGCGGGGACAAAAAACTCATCGCAGACGATGGCGAGAGCAATGAACATGTAGATCATGCCAAACATGTGTAAGATGACAGCACCGTGCCGACGGTCCTCCAGGCTAAACAGGTCCGTCGGATAGTCACCCTGACTCTCGTTTGACACCGCGGATGAGCGCATCGCTATGGGTGTGTCCTCCGAGAGATTAGTGTGGTAACTCAGGTGTGTGGAGAGCAGTGTCCTGTGTGGGGCGTGGCTCTGTAGCCCCTCCCACTGAGCAGTAGAGCTCCATGAGAAGGCCACTGCACTTATTGCTATGAGACTAATGAGAAGGCCAAACACCCGTGCAGGCCTGAGTTTCTTCCAGGAGTGCTTGTGGACGCAGACAATCAGATGGCGCTGGATGTCAGAGGCCATGGTCGTTTCTCTGCTTCAACGCTCTCTCCCTTTATGCTACAGTCGAGCTTAGCACATGCCGAGAATGCTACTTGTACAGTAAATCCAGATGTCCTTCAGCACACCAGAGGCTTCCTCATATTAGCCTGAGAGAGAGAGAGAGAGAGAGAGAGAGAGGGCAGGGTCTGTGCGTGTGACTCCGTGAGCATCTGCGATCGCTGACTTGTTCTTGCTCTCAGCTGCGTCTGCATTTTCAAGGTCACAGTGAAACGGCACAATGTCAGAAGCATGTCTGCATCCCTCTCGCGCTCCACGCAGCACATTTCACAGCATGAACCTTATATAACCACAAATAAGAGCTCAAAATCATTCCCATTCTGACAAAAACAGATCTCTTTTCATTTTGTCTCATTACTGTCTTATAAAAATGAAGAATGGAACTTTCATAGTCTACTTATAGAAGTCATCTTTTCCTCACTAGACCAACAGAACTGCCTCCTTGATGAGCATGCTATTAAAATACCAGAACTAACGAATGAATTGCAGTTTTGAAGTGTAATGCACATGTATGCATACTATAGTCTGTTAGTATATTAAAGTAATTCACCCCATATATTGTATTGAGGCATTTATGCTTAAGGCTGATCAAATAAAATAAATGTCCAGCAACAATGTAGGATCTGCAGTACAGAAACTAGATGTTCTGGATCATTTGGTAAGATATCAGTTCTTCTCCTGGTCTTTGTATTCATTTATTTGTTGTTTTTTGTATTTATTTATTTATATGTATTTGTTTATATGATTATGTTTCTTTTAATTGCACTGAGGCATATAAAGTGGTTAAATATGAGTTGGTTTAATTCGTTATTTTGGGAATTTCTGATATTTTGACTTGCTGGTTGCTTGTTTTTCTCTCCCTCTCTCGCAGTGATTTGTCATTTCACGTTGTGGACACCATCAGTCAATTTCTCCATGCATAGCAATGTCACTTCTAATCATGCTGCCATTTATCATTTTTCTTTAAAGGGGGGTATGGCTGTCATACCTGAATAATCACCGTCTGTCTGACATGCAACAGACCTGTCATTCTCATGACCTCTGAGCTCTGGGACCAAATAATATGGACTTAAATCTCCAAATATACAATCGCGTAGAACAGTCTCGATAGCTGTATGAAGATGAGTTATTACACTAATGATGCATCACGTACAATGTAACAATTCCGAACTGTTTAATAAAAGCAAATAAACACACTGATAAAGTCACGGATCGAATTAATGAAAAGGGCACTTACATTCACAGGTGACGGATAAACGTGGCGCGTGCAGCAGACAGTCCGCGTGCGTCCTCTCTCGTGCCCTCCAGTTATTCCTCTCCGACTCTGATGATGATGATGATGATGACGATGTTATTCAGGGGCGGAGCTCCGAGCGCGCATCTCTGTATCAGGTTTCATTTTTTTTATTCGCAGACATCACCTATGGCGAGAAGCAACGATCAGACTGACCACAGCCCCGCTCTGTGTGTGTGTGTGTGTGTGTGTGTTCGCGCAGGTGTCGTCGTGTGGCTCAGTGACGTCACGATGGCCGAGTGGAAGCGTTGCCGTGGTTACAGTAGCGGCGTTCTCCGACTCTCGCATCTTCACGAGTCTAGACCGACAGAAATATCAAAGAAACATCACTGTGTTCACAGATACACTCCCCCTCACTTACAATGTGTCACTTACACTAAATGATTCACCATATTATCAGAAAAACGTGAAAGTAGCAGAAATATTTAATATTTAAAATACATTTTGACTTTAAATGAAAAAAAAAAAAAATATATATATATATATATATATATATATATATATATATATATATATATATATATATTATAAAATACAGTAACTAGTCTTGACAATGTACTTTTTCAACAAATTATTTTAAATAGTGATTATGTTTACACCTTTATGCCTATATACCTTATGTAAGGCATATAGATTAGTGGTTTTCAACCTGTGGGCCACCAATTACTATTAAGATAAATAACTATGCTTCCACTATTCAAGCTTGCTGATTAGTTTAAGAATAAACCGCCAATTTATCTTAGATATTTTTGCTGCATACAGAACAACAAATTCAAACATGCATAAATGGCTGTCAACAGGGTCAACATAAATGGCTGTCCGCGTGTTTCCTCCTGACTGCTTGCTCCACTGACTGTCTACCCACTGTCGAGCTCTGCATGGATCTGGTTTTCCTGTTTTGCTGAGCAGTGCCAGCCCGAGTTACTTTCTGTTCATTGCCAGTTCAATAAAGACAGTTAACAATCTAGCTATTAGTTATTAAAAGTCATTAACCTAACAGTAGCAGGGTCAGTTAATGTTTTTGCAGTGGACCGTGCAAACATATGTGTTTGGTTGTGCGGGCCGCGGGTTGAAGAAAGTTGGGAACCACTGGTATAGATAGTGATAAAAATCCCCATAATATTAATGAGAATCAGCTACTTACAACAATTAATTGCAGTAATGAGGTTTAGGAAGAAATGTTCTTAATTGGGAGTCGTAATATAATTTTGAGTCATTTATTCAGCCGGAGAGGAAGGACAGTGAGCTGACAGGGATCATGTGTTGATGCCCTAAATCTCTTATATTTGTCTCAGATTGAGATTCTCAGTTTTTACACTTCTAAAATAATGCTGTGTTTACTGATGACAGGAGTGTGAAAGTGTTGCTTGTGCTATTGTTTGGGAATGTTTAATCGAGTAATCATGTTTTGTTTGGTTTTTCTGTACTGTGCAGATCTATACAGTGCATTTTTGCTGAATCTATTACAATTGCCCACTCAGAATCCAGAATACTCTCGCCCTCTTTAACACACACACACACACACACACACACACACACACACACACACACACACACACACACACACACACACTTCTGCTGTCTCATTGAAAGTCAATGGTTGATGGACACAATTCAGAGTGAGTCATGATTTACAGTCTGCTTGTGTTAGCTCATCTCTCTCTCTATTTATAATGATGACAGAGTCTGTCCTCATGATTGCTCGCTGATTTTGAATGTGGAATATAGAGCAGTTTGTTTATTATTATTATTATTATTTAATAAAAATAATGCGTTAAAATAAATGCTTTTTAACACCAACAGATTCACAAGATAGTATGTTTAGCCAGCCAATAACAGCATCTAAATACTACCAAAAATTTGGAGCCCAACAAATAATAATGTTATTATTATTCAAACAAATAATTTGTTCAAAATCAACAAATCATCAAAGACTCTTACTGTATCTTCAAACACCCATAGTTCATGACCGATATAAGCACTTATTTATCATGTAAAATAATGATCTACTCATATACAGTAAAACATATATTATATGCTGTAATATATATACAAACACACATGTAGGATATTTGTTTTCCTACTTTCACGTTTAATATTTCATGTGTAATTCAGAGCTTGTCATTTCTTTAAAATGGCTTGTAAAACTGACAAGAATTTCTGAGTGAAAATTTTCTTTTTTCAGTGTAGATCTACAATTTATGACCATAAAATGATCTGAAAATCTAACTTGTGTTCTGTAGACAGTCCACCATAGAAGCTGCTCGAGGTTGCCACCTTTTGGTCAGAAGTGTGTCAGAAACTCCTGGAGTCCTGGGCTCTTTCACAAGGAGACAGTTTGGCCACAAGATACTAGGATTTATCCAGTTAAGCATATTTTGGACAGATCTAAGCTGAATATTTCATACCTATAAAATTATAGACTGAAAAATATATCAATCATACATATATATATATATTATCATGTTTATCACTGCAGACCTCGGATCACTTCCTCCTCACTCTTAACCCCAACATGGTTCCTGACACAACACGTACCCCTCCACGTCATCTTTCGACGTAACCTACACTCACTCTCACCCTCCTGGCTGTCTGTATGGAAGCATGTTCCCAACACTTTGAGAAAATAATATAATTCTGAAAGTCATAATAATAAGATACTTTCTCATAATTATGCCTTAGTATCTCACAGTAATGAGAAACCTTCTCACAATAATCACAGTTAATATAGTATGATATTCAGGGGAGAAATATCTTACATAACCTTCTGGTAATAAAGAGAAACTTTCTTTTAATAATGACTTAACGTCTCTTAACAACAACAACAACAACAAACGTGTGAGATAATGAGAAACCTTCTCGTAGTAATCAGAAACTTTCTTGTAATAATGAGAAATTTTCTCAAAATAATGACTTATTTCTCACAATGAGAAACATTCTAAATATAAATTACAAGTACTTATTTTCTCGAAATAATGACTTAAAGGTATAGTTCACCCAATAATCATAATTATGTCATTAATAACTCACCCTCATGTCGTTCCAGACCTGTGAAACCTCCGTTTATCTTCAGAACACAGTTTAAGATATTTTAGATTTAGTCTGAGAGCTCTCAGTCCCTCCATTGAAACCGTGTGTACGGTCTACTGTCCATGTCCAGAAAGGTAAGAAAAACACCATCAAAGTAGTCCATGTGACATCAGAGGGTCAGTTAAAATATAACGGTTAGGTAAGGGGGATAATTTTGATTGCATGATTTAGAAACACCCAGCAGTTTGAAAACACCCACAAGGTCAGTCTAGAAAATCAAAACCAAAATTCTGAACAAGTTATGTTCCAAATTTGAGGTTGATATCTCAAAAAATGAGCTTTCAGTGAGATTTTGTTTGGGAGTAGTACCAAGCTTGTCCACTAGATGACCATCAAACCCCATGAGTAACCTTTTAAGGACACCTTCATTTCCATAAATGGTTTGAGTGACCTGAAACTTGTTTTTCCATACTTTTCTCAATACTTATGAAGTACACATCACAAGTATTAAGGGTCAGTATGGCAGTATTTGATTTCAATTTAACCTCAGAAAACAGATAAAAGTCATGCTACGAGAACCCTGGACTTGTGTTATACTTCACAATGCATCAAAAATGGATATATTGTTTTTCTATATATTCAAAACACTTTTAGACTTTTTTTTTCCCTCCAAAAATACAATGGATGTTATTTTTTGAAAACTCTCTATGAAAATTAATAAAGTTTTTTACAGATTGTTCATGATTTCATCTATGCATCACTATTTCAAAGTAAAGGTCAGAACACACTCTCTGACTGTGGTGAGTACTCTTCTTGCATATTAATAAATTACAGTTGCACTGTAAAATATTTCATAAATCAATCACCAAATATCAAAACTACAGTCTTTAAGCTTTCCAATGATATATAGTTTGTCAAGATTACTTTAGGTTCTGACTAAGATATTACTGTTTAAAACGTAATTGCAAGTGTCCCACCGGTGGGCCAGTGACAGTTAACAGGATGATCAAATCGTTTTTTTATATTGACCAAACATTTAATTCAAATATCAACTTAATCTTTAAATTTTGGCCACCATTTTAGGATAAAAATGCTAGCCTTTATAATTCCTTTAACAAAAACATGGACATCACAACCCTTTCAAATCTTATCCTTGGTTTAGGGACACCATCCCAGTAGTTCAAAAAAAAAAGAAAAAAACATTTCATATGTATGTTAACATATACGTATACGTAAATAAGCATGTAAACATGAACATATAAACATAATTCCAAAAAATGTGTTTTACGGTGAAGACAGACAGGCGAAGAACGTGACGTGTCATTCCTGCGTCCGCGCTCGCTCTCACCTCAGGTCTACGGCTGTCTGCAACTTATGACAACTTTCCGGCGCCAAGATGAGAAAAAGAAAAAAGCCCAAGATGAGGCCCATGCATCACTTCTAGGTACTTTTATAATCTGATAAACTTTGGATTTTGACAGGTTCTTGTAACTACAAAATAACTGTGGCTTTGATCCTCCAATGGCTTCAAATAATAATTTACGAAGTATTCAGATAATATTTTTTGTGGTAATAAAAACAGACCTAAGGGAACAATCTTTTAAAATGCCATGAAATGCATTATATAAAAACAACGAGGCAATAATGATTGGTTAATTAATAATAATTGAATATCACTGTTAAAATACATAATGTAATACAAAATAAACAATTAATGTACATTGCATGTGTGGCAGAGTGGGTAAGCTCCTCCCCTGTATTTAGAACGACAGCCTATCAGAACATGGTGCTGCTGATAACGCTGTACGTGTTGGGCTGTGTGCTTTGACCTGCCATCCCATCCTAGAATTACCAGCTTTCTGTAAGCGTGTTTGTGTGGTTTCTTTATACTGTTTGTGTATTGTTTTGTTTGGTTGTGCCATTGTATGATTTGTCTTGTTTATTGTATGGTTTCTTTATTGATTTGTTTCTTGCTGTGTGCTTTTTGCTTATTTTGTAGTTTACTTTTATAAACTCTCTGCTTTTGTATTTTTTTTTCATTAAGTGACAACTGACTTTCATCTGAGTCTTGTTTATTATTGGTAATTTAGGAATGCCAAATATCTCCAATCAGGCTCTGGTATAACTTAGTTTGCTGTATGTGATTAATTGCTTTCTCTTGTGTTTTAGGCTTCTGAGAAGGGAGGCTAGTTCTAGTACCCTGGTGGTGGCGTCTGGAGCACAAAGTGTGATCACTGACCTCACTGTGTGTGTGCTCTTGTTTTTGTGTCATATCAGGACACAACTCTGTATAATGTCATGGGTATGACACAGGTATTACAAGGAGAGGGTGACTTATGAGGACATACCCCATGTCCCCTTTTTTCAAAACGCTTATAAATCATACAGAATGAGTTTTTTTGAGAAAGTAAAAATGCACAAAGTTTCCTGTGAGGGTTAGGGTTAGGTGTAGGGTTGGTGTAGGGCCATAGAATATACAGTCTGTACAGTATAAAAACCATTACGCCTATGGGATGAGCCCACTTTTCGTGTGTGTGTGTCTCTGCCCTCCGTGGTAACAAACTTGTGTGTCAGTGTGTAGTTCCCCTCACTTGAAAGGGGTGAACGTAGTCAGCATTAAATAAATTCTTGTTTTAATATTCATAGTGCCATTTACTCCTCCGTAGCTACGCTACACATATGCTGTTATTACAAATGCCTGCAAAGGGCGCTAAAAGGCCTGATAACTGCTGTTACACTTACAGGACGATCAAATCCTTGTTTAATACTGACCAAACATTTAATTCAAATATCCACTTAATCTTTCATTTTTGGACACCTTTCTTCAACAAAAACATGTGGACATCACAACGCTTACAAAAACTAATCCTTGTTTTTATTGGAGGGTTTTTTTTGTCATTTCTGAATGCTTGAGAGACTATAAAATCAATCAGACAACTGTATTAGTAAAATCATAACCATAGGCAACTGACTAATTGTAATTTGTAAATAATACAATTTAATTACAAGTGAGCGATCGACATATTTTATTAAAGTTATATTATGACCCCTATAGTAGTTTTTTTATTTTTTTATTTTTTTACTTCCATAATTTGGGGAGGGGGCACAACAATACAGTTCTGCTTAGGACACCCTTCAGCCAGCAGTGGCCTAACATCCCCAGTGACCCTCTCACGGGACACTGCACTTATACACAAAAGTAAAAAGTAAAAAAAAAGTTTGCATTTGCTTTAAATCCCTACTGCTCATTTAAATGTTTTCTTTGTGTGCTATATGAAGTACGTTTATTTATTTATTTTCTGAGCACACTCAAACGAAAAACCCATCAATCAACACCTCATTACTGATCTAAGTTATGTTTTGTGTTAATACTGTCAGAACACAAGGTTTATGTACAGCCTCAGTTGGTTATATCTGAAATGAAAGAAACAGATGCATGTCTGTATATCAGATGAGTGCAGGTCTTAAAGGGACAGTACTGAACATGCTGCCACGGTTATTAAAGGGATAGTTCACCCTAAAATTTAATTTGTCATTGTTTATTCACTCACATGTTGTCCCAAACCTACAGTATATTCATTTCTTTCTTGTGCTGCACACAAAAGAAGATATTTTGAAGAAGGGGATAACCGAACAGTTATCGGTCCACATTGACTTTGATAGTAGGGGAAAATACTCTGGAAGTCACTGTGAACCAGCAACTGTTTGGTTTTCCACCTTCTTCAAAATAGCATTAATGTTTAACAGAGGAAGAAAAATCATTCAGGTTTAAAACTACTTTTGAGTGAGTACATGAAGGTGAAAAACAAAAACACTAACCTATTTAAATTTGGGGAATTATTCCTTTTATGTTAATAAACACGAAACACAAAGAGAAAAATCACTCAATACTTTTGACTGAAAAACTTTCAAACAAGCCACCAGAGGTCAACTTCTGATTACCCTGACTCTCACACCAGGATGCTCAGTGACTATTGTTTTTAAACTGCATATTATATATATGTTTATATAGTTGCAAGCAGGAAAAGTAATGACACTTCAAAGCAATCAAAAAATGCAACATCTTAATTTCTAATAAAAAATAAAAGATTAAGAGATGATTTACAGTCCTAATAATTCTCTGAATTCGTGATGTGCTCATTTAGTCTCAGTGACACAGAACACAGCACCAGAAACAGAGATGTTCAACATGACATGTTCACGACAGATTCCTGTGAACGATGTCAATCACATTCAGACTGGCTTCTGAAAAACTCTCACATAAGAAGAAAAAGAGTGTTAAATAATATCTCAAATTGTATTCACAACTTTGAGGTAAAGTATTCTCATGATACAAACAAATCTATCAAGGTCTACATTTGTGATTCATAATCTTATACATTTTATTTACCATCTGGTTAACCCTTTGAGTTATTCTATTTTCATTATTTCACAAATATTATGATGTTAATACAATATGCATGATTATTTTAGACTATGTACTGAATATCATTAACTTTGTGCTTATTTTCATTGACTTCCATAATGTATTTTCTTTGGTACTATAGAAGTTAATGGCAACCAACAACTGTTTGATTACCAGCAATCTTCAAAATATCTTCTTTAATGTTCAACATAAGAAAGCAGCTCAGTGAGGAATTGATGACAGAATTGTCATTTTTTGGGTGAACTATACCTTTAAGGTACCTGTCACATTTTGATGACGACTTTATTTAAAATCATATTTAAAGCAGTCTGTACAATATGAATTACTGGAGATTACATTCAAAGATGTATGCAGAGAGAGAGAGAGAGAGAGGGAGAGTATTTCATTGTAGAACTGTAGACATCTCTATTTCATTTTGGTGATGAGAGTTCTTCCTTCCTAAAAAAAAACAAAAAAAAAAGAAACAGATATTTACTGACCCTTTCTTACAGTCATGATTCAGATTGTTAGAGATTGATGTGATTCATCACGTTTTGTGACGTTCAAAACTCACCAGCTCTTCTCGCACAGATGATCTGAAGAAGAATCACAGTAGGAGCAGCAAACACTGCAATCTCTACAACACTCACAATCACTACAGGAACCATGTGTGGACAGAACGGAGAGAAAGAAGAGAAGAAACAATAATCACAATCACTACAGGAACCACGTGTGGACAGAACGGAGAGAAAGAAGAGAAGAAACAATAATCACAATCGCAATCACTACAGGAACCACGTGTGGACAGAACGGAGAGAAAGAAGAGAAGAAACAATAATCACAATCGCAATCACTACAGGAACCACATGAGGACAGAACGGAGAGAAAGAGGAGAAGAAACAATAATCACAATCGCAATCACTACAGGAACCACGTGTGGACAGAACGGAGAGAAAAAAGAGAAGAAACAATAATCACAATCACTACAGGAACCACATGAGGACAGAACGGAGAGAAAGAAGAGAAGAAACAATGATCACAATCACTACAGGAACCACTTGCGGACAGAACGGAGAGAAAGAAGAGAAGGAACAATGATCACAATCACTACAGGAACCACGTGCGGACAGAACGGAGAGAAAGAAGAGAAGAAACAATGATCACAATCACTACAGGAACCACGTGCGGACAGAACGGAGAGAAAGAAGAGAAGGAACAATGATCACAATCACTACAGGAACCACGTGCGGACAGAACGGAGGGAAAGAAGAGAAGAAACAATGATCACAATCACTACAGGAACCACGTGCGGACAGAACGGAGAGAAAGAAGAGAAGGAACAATGATCACAATCACTACAGGAACCACGTGCGGACAGAACGGAGAGAAAGAAGAGAAGGAACAATGATCACAATCACTACAGGAACCACGTGTGGACAGAACGGAGAGAAAGAAGAGAAGCAACAATGATCACAATCACTACAGGAACCACGTGAGGACAGAACGGAGGGAAAGAAGAGAAGAAACAATGATCACAATCACTACAGGAACCACGTGCGGACAGAACGGAGAGAAAGAAGAGAAGCAACAATAATCACAATCACTACAGGAACCACGTGCGGACAGAACGGAGGGAAAGAAGAGAAGAAACAATGATCACAATCACTACAGGAACCACGTGCGGACAGAACGGAGAGAAAGAAGAGAAGGAACAATGATCACAATCACTACAGGAACCACGTGAGGACAGAACGGAGAGAAAGAAGAGAAGAAACAATGATCACAATCACTACAGGAACCACGTACGGACAGAACGGAGAGAAAGAAGAGAAGAAACAATGATCACAATCACTAAAGGAACCACGTGCGGACAGAACGGAGAGAAAGAAGAGAAGCAACAATGATCACAATCACTACAGGAACCACGTGCGGACAGAACGGAGAGAAAGAAGAGAAGCAACAATGATCACAATCACTACAGGAACCACGTGCGGACAGAACGGAGAGAAAGAAGAGAAGCAACAATGATCACAATCACTACAGGAACCACGTGCGGGCAGAACGGAGAGAAAGAAGAGAAGCAACAATGATCACAATCACTACAGGAACCACGTGCGGACAGAACGGAGAGAAAGAAGAGAAGCAACAATGATCACAATCACTACAGGAACCACGTGCGGGCAGAACGGAGAGAAAGAAGAGAAGCAACAATGATCACAATCACTACAGGAACCACGTGCGGACAGAACGGAGGGAAAGAAGAGAAGAAACAATGATCACAATCACTACAGGAACCACGTGCGGACAGAACGGAGAGAAAGAAGAGAAGCAACAATAATCACAATCACTACAGGAACCACGTGCGGACAGAACGGAGAGAAAGAAGAGAAGCAACATTAATCACAATCACTACAGGAACCACGTGCGGACAGAACGGAGAGAAAGAAGAGAAGACACAATAATCACAATCACTACAGGAACCACGTGCGGACAGAACGGAGAGAAAGAAGAGAAGCAACAATAATCACAATCACTACAGGAACCACGTGCGGACAGAACGGAGAGAAAGAAGAGAAGCAACAATGATCACAATCACTACAGGAACCACGTGCGGACAGAACGGAGAGAAAGAAGAGAAGCAACCATGATCACAATCACTACAGGAACCACGTGCGGACAGAACGGAGAGAAAGAAGAGAAGCAACAATGATCACAATCACTACAGGAACCACGTGCGGACAGAACGGAGAGAAAGAAGAGAAGCAACAATGATCACAATCACTACAGGAACCACGTGCGGACAGAACGGAGAGAAAGAAGAGAAGCAACAATGATCACAATCACTACAGGAACCACGTGCGGACAGAACGGAGAGAAAGAAGAGAAGCAACAATGATCACAATCACTACAGGAACCACGTGCGGACAGAACGGAGAGAAAAAAGAGAAGCAACAATGATCACAATCACTACAGGAACCACGTGCGGACAGAACGGAGAGAAAGAAGAGAAGCAACAATGATCACAATCACTACAGGAACCACGTGCGGACAGAACGGAGAGAAAGAAGAGAAGCAACCATGATCACAATCACTACAGGAACCACGTGTGGACAGAACGGAGAGAAAGAAGAGAAGAAACCATGATCACAATCACTACAGGAACCACGTGCGGACAGAACGGAGAGAAAGAAGAGAAGAAACAATGATCACAATCACTACAGGAACCACGTGCGGACAGAACGGAGAGAAAGAAGAGAAGAAACCATGATCACAATCACTACAGGAACCACGTGCGGACAGAACGGAGAGAAAGAAGAGAAGAAACAATGATCACAATCACTACAGGAACCACGTGCGGACAGAACGGAGAGAAAGAAGAGAAGCAACAATAATCACAATCACTACAGGAACCACGTGCGGACAGAACGGAGAGAAAGAAGAGAAGCAACAATGATCACAATCACTACAGGAACCACGTGCGGACAGAACGGAGAGAAAGAAGAGAAGCAACCATGATCACAATCACTACAGGAACCACGTGCGGACAGAACGGAGAGAAAGAAGAGAAGCAACAATGATCACAATCACTACAGGAACCACGTGCGGACAGAACGGAGAGAAAGAAGAGAAGCAACAATGATCACAATCACTACAGGAACCACGTGCGGACAGAACGGAGAGAAAGAAGAGAAGCAACAATGATCACAATCACTACAGGAACCACGTGCGGACAGAACGGAGAGAAAGAAGAGAAGCAACAATGATCACAATCACTACAGGAACCACGTGCGGACAGAACGGAGAGAAAAAAGAGAAGCAACAATGATCACAATCACTACAGGAACCACGTGCGGACAGAACGGAGAGAAAGAAGAGAAGCAACAATGATCACAATCACTACAGGAACCACGTGTGGACAGAACGGAGAGAAAGAAGAGAAGCAACCATGATCACAATCACTACAGGAACCACGTGTGGACAGAACGGAGAGAAAGAAGAGAAGAAACCATGATCACAATCACTACAGGAACCACGTGCGGACAGAACGGAGAGAAAGAAGAGAAGAAACAATGATCACAATCACTACAGGAACCACGTGCGGACAGAACGGAGAGAAAGAAGAGAAGAAACCATGATCACAATCACTACAGGAACCACGTGCGGACAGAACGGAGAGAAAGAAGAGAAGAAACAATGATCACAATCACTACAGGAACCACGTACGGACAGAACGGAGAGAAAGAAGAGAAGAAACAATGATCACAATCACTACAGGAACCAAGTGCGGACAGAACGTAGAGAAAGAAGAGAAGAAACAATGATCACAATCAATACAGGAACCACGTGAGGACAGAACGGAGAGAAAGAAGAGAAGAAACAATGATCACAATCACTACAGGAACCACGTGAGGACAGAACGGAGAGAAAGAAGAGCAGAAACAATGATCACAATCACTACAGGAACCACGTGAGGACAGAACGGAGAGAAAGAAGAGAAGAAACAATGATCACAATCACTACAGGAACCACGTGAGGACAGAACGGAGAGAAAGAAGAGAAGAAACAATGATCACAATCACTACAGGAACCACGTGCGGACAGAACGGAGAGAAAGAAGAGAAGAAACAATGATCACAATCACTACAGGAACCACGTGCGGACAGAACGGAGAGAAAGAAGAGAAGAAACAATGATCACATTCAATACAGGAACCACGTGCGGACAGAACGGAGAGAAAGAAGAGAAGCAACAATGATCACAATCAATACAGGAACCACGTACGGACAGAACGGAGAGAAAGAAGAGAAGCAACAATGATCACAATCACTACAGGAACCACGTACGGACAGAACGGAGAGAAAGAAGAGAAGAAACAATGATCACAATCACTACAGGAACCACGTGAGGACAGAACGGAGAGAAAGAAGAGAAGAAACAATGATCACAATCACTAGAGGAACCACGTGCGGACAGAACGGAGAGAAAGAAGAGAAGAAACAATGATCACAATCACTACAGGAACCACGTGCGGACAGAACGGAGAGAAAGAAGAGAAGAAACAATGATCACAATCACTACAGGAACCACGTACGGACAGAACGGAGAGAAAGAAGAGAAGAAACAATGATCACAATCACTACAGGAACCACGTACGGACAGAACGGAGAGAAAGAAGAGAAGAAACAATGATCACAATCACTACAGGAACCACGTGCGGACAGAACGGAGAGAAAGAAGAGAAGAAACAATGATCACAATCACTACAGGAACCACGTACGGACAGAACGGAGAGAAAGAAGAGAAGAAACAATGATCACAATCACTACAGGAACCACGTGTGGACAGAACGGAGGGAAAGAAGAGAAGAAACAATAATCACAATCACTACAGGAACCACGTGAGGACAGAACGGAGAGAAAGAAGAGAAGCAACAATAATCACAATCACTACAGGAACCACGTGAGGACAGAACGGAGAGAAAGAAGAGAAGCAACAATAATCACAATCACTACAGGAACCACGTGCGGACAGAACGGAGAGAAAGAAGAGAAGCAACAATAATCACAATCACTACAGGAACCACGTGCGGACAGAACGGGGAGAAAGAAGAGAAGCAACAATAATCACAATCACTACAGGAACCACGTGCGGACAGAACGGAGAGAAAGAAGAGAAGCAACAATAATCACAATCACTACAGGAACCACGTGCGGACAGAACGGAGAGAAAGAAGAGAAGCAACAATAATCACAATCACTACAGGAACCACGTGCGGACAGAACGGAGAGAAAGAAGAGAAGCAACAATAATCACAATCACTACAGGAACCACGTGAGGACAGAACGGAGAGAAAGAAGAGAAGAAACAATAATCACAATCACTACAGGAACCACTTGCGGACAGAACGGAGAGAAAGAAGAGAAGAAACAATAATCACAATCACTACAGGAACCACGTGCGGACAGAACGGAGAGAAGGAAGAGAAGCAACAATAATCACAATCACTACAGGAACCACGTGTGGACAGAACGGAGAGAAAGAAGAGAAGAAACAATAATCACAATCACTACAGGAACCACGTGCGGACAGAACGGAGAGAAAGAAGAGAAGCAACAATAATCCCAATCACTACAGGAACCACGTGCGGACAGAACGGAGAGAAGGAAGAGAAGCAACAATAATCCCAATCACTACAGGAACCACGTGCGGACAGAACGGAGAGAAAGAAGAGAAGCAACAATAATCACAATCACTACAGGAACCACGTGCTGACAGAACGGAGAGAAAGAAGAGAAGCAACAATAATCACAATCACTACAGGAACCACGTGCGGACAGAACGGAGAGAAAGAAGAGAAGCAACAATAATCACAATCACTACAGGAACCACGTGCGGACAGAACGGAGAGAAAGAAGAGAAGCAACAATAATCACAATCACTACAGGAACCACGTGCGGACAGAACGGAGAGAAAGAAGAGAAGCAACAATAATCACAATCACTACAGGAACCACGTGAGGACAGAACGGAGAGAAAGAAGAGAAGAAACAATGATCACAATCACTACAGGAACCACGTGTGGACAGAACGGAGAGAAAGAAGAGAAGAAACAATGATCACAATCACTACAGGAACCACGTACGGACAGAACGGAGAGAAAGAAGAGAAGCAACAATGATCACAATCACTACAGGAACCACGTGAGGACAGAACGGAGAGAAAGAAGAGAAGCAACAATGATCACAATCACTACAGGAACCACGTGCGGACAGAACGGAGAGATAGAAGAGAAGAAACAATGATCACTACAGGAACCACGTACGGACAGAACGGAGAGAAAGAAGAGAAGAAACAATGATCACAATCACTACAGGAACCACGTTCGGACAGAACGGAGAGAAAGAAGAGAAGCAACAATGATCACAATCACTACAGGAACCACGTGCGGACAGAACGGAGGGAAAGAAGAGAAGAAACAATGATCACAATCACTACAGGAACCACGTGCGGACAGAACGGAGAGAAAGAAGAGAAGCAACAATGATCACAATCACTACAGGAACCACGTGCGGACAGAACGGAGAGAAAGAAGAGAAGCAACAATGATCACAATCACTACAGGAACCACGTGCGGACAGAACGGAGGGAAAGAAGAGAAGAAACAATGATCACAATCACTACAGGAACCACGTGCGGACAGAACGGAGAGAAAGAAGAGAAGGAACAATGATCACAATCACTACAGGAACCACGTGAGGACAGAACGGAGAGAAAGAAGAGAAGAAACAATGATCACAATCACTACAGGAACCACGTACGGACAGAACGGAGAGAAAGAAGAGAAGAAACAATGATCACAATCACTACAGGAACCACGTGCGGACAGAACGGAGAGAAAGAAGAGAAGCAACAATGATCACAATCACTACAGGAACCACGTGCGGACAGAACGGAGAGAAAGAAGAGAAGCAACAATGATCACAATCACTACAGGAACCACGTGCGGACAGAACGGAGAGAAAGAAGAGAAGCAACAATGATCACAATCACTACAGGAACCACGTGTGGACAGAACGGAGAGAAAGAAGAGAAGCAACAATGATCACAATCACTACAGGAACCACGTGTGGACAGAACGGAGAGAAAGAAGAGAAGAAACAATGATCACAATCACTACAGGAACCACGTGCGGACAGAACGGAGAGAAAGAAGAGAAGAAACAATTATCACAATCACTACAGGAACCACGTACGGACAGAACGGAGAGAAAGAAGAGAAGAAACAATGATCACAATCACTACAGGAACCACGTGAGGACAGAACGGAGAGAAAGAAGAGAAGAAACAATGATCACAATCACTACAGGAACCACGTGCGGACAGAACGGAGAGAAAGAAGAGAAGAAACAATGATCACAATCACTACAGGAACCACGTGCGGACAGAACGGAGAGAAAGAAGAGAAGAAACAATGATCACAATCACTACAGGAACCACGTGAGGACAGAACGGAGAGAAAGAAGAGAAGAAACAATGATCACAATCACTACAGGAACCACGTGCGGACAGAACGGAGAGAAAGAAGAGAAGAAACGATCACAATCACTACAGGAACCACGTGCGGACAGAACGGAGAGAAAGAAGAGAAGCAACAATGATCACAATCACTACAGGAACCACGTACGGACAGAACGGAGAGAAAGAAGAGAAGCAACAATGATCACAATCACTACAGGAACCACGTGAGGACAGAACGGAGAGAAAGAAGAGAAGAAACAATGATCACAATCACTACAGGAACCACGTGCGGACAGAACGGAGAGAAAGAAGAGAAGAAACAATGATCACAATCACTACAGGAACCACGTGCGGACAGAACGGAGAGAAAGAAGAGAAGAAACAATGATCACAATCACTACAGGAACCACGTACGGACAGAACGGAGAGAAAGAAGAGAAGAAACAATGATCACAATCACTACAGGAACCACGTACGGACAGAACGGAGAGAAAGAAGAGAAGAAACAATGATCACAATCACTACAGGAACCACGTGCGGACAGAACGGAGAGAAAGAAGAGAAGCAACAATAATCAAAATCACTACAGGAACCACGTGCGGACAGAACGGAGGGAAAGAAGAGAAGAAACAATAATCACAATCACTACAGGAACCACGTGCGGACAGAACGGAGAGAAAGAAGAGAAGGAACAATAATCACAATCACTACAGGAACCACGTGAGGACAGAACGGAGAGAAAGAAGAGAAGCAACAATAATCACAATCACTACAGGAACCACGTGCGGACAGAACGGAGAGAAAGAAGAGAAGCAACAATAATCACAATCACTACAGGAACCACGTACGGACAGAACGGAGAGAAAGAAGAGAAGAAACAATGATCACAATCACTACAGGAACCACGTACGGACAGAACGGAGAGAAGGAAGAGAAGCAACAATGATCACAATCACTACAGGAACCATGTACGGACAGAACGGAGAGAAGGAAGAGAAGCAACAATGATCACAATCACTACAGGAACCATGTACGGACAGAACGGAGAGAAAGAAGAGAAGAAACAATGATCACAATCACTACAGGAACCACGTACGGACAGAACGGAGAGAAAGAAGAGAAGCAACAATAATCAAAATCACTACAGGAACCACGTGCGGACAGAACGGAGGGAAAGAAGAGAAGAAACAATAATCACAATCACTACAGGAACCACGTGCGGACAGAACGGAGGGAAAGAAGAGAAGAAACAATAATCACAATCACTACAGGAACCACGTGAGGACAGAACGGAGAGAAAGAAGAGAAGCAACAATAATCACAATCACTACAGGAACCACGTGAGGACAGAACGGAGAGAAAGAAGAGAAGCAACAATAATCACAATCACTACAGGAACCACGTGCGGACAGAACGGAGAGAAAGAGAAGCAACAATAATCACAATCACTACAAGAACCACGTGCGGACAGAACGGAGAGAAAGAAGAGAAGCAACAATAATCACAATCACTACAGGAACCACGTGCGGACAGAACGGAGAGAAAGAAGAGAAGCAACAATAATCACAATCACTACAGGAACCACGTGCGGACAGAACGGAGAGAAAGAAGAGAAGCAACAATAATCACAATCACTACAGGAACCACGTGCGGACAGAACGGAGAGAAAGAAGAGAAGCAACAATAATCACAATCACTACAGGAACCACGTGAGGACAGAACGGAGAGAAAGAAGAGAAGAAACAATAATCACAATCACTACAGGAACCACTTGCGGACAGAACGGAGAGAAAGAAGAGAAGAAACAATAATCACAATCACTACAGGAACCACGTGCGGACAGAACGGAGAGAAGGAAGAGAAGCAACAATAATCACAATCACTACAGGAACCACGTGCGGACAGAACGGAGAGAAAGAAGAGAAGAAACAATAATCACAATCACTACAGGAACCACGTGCGGACAGAACGGAGAGAAAGAAGAGAAGGAACAATAATCACAATCACTACAGGAACCACGTGCGGACAGAACGGAGAGAAAGAAGAGAAGCAACAATAATCACAATCACTACAGGAACCACGTGCGGACAGAACGGAGAGAAAGAAGAGAAGCAACAATAATCACAATCACTACAGGAACCACGTGTGGACAGAACGGAGAGAAAGAAGAGAAGCAACAATAATCACAATCACTACAGGAACCACGTGAGGACAGAACGGAGAGAAAGAAGAGAAGAAACAATAATCACAATCACTACAGGAACCACGTGAGGACAGAACGGAGAGAAAGAAGAGAAGAAACAATAATCACAATCACTACAGGAACCACGTACGGACAGAACGGAGAGAAGGAAGAGAAGCAACAATAATCACAATCACTACAGGAACCACGTGTGGACAGAACGGAGAGAAGGAAGAGAAGCAACAATAATCACAATCACTACAGGAACCACGTGTGGACAGAACGGAGAGAAGGAAGAGAAGCAACAATAATCACAATCACTACAGGAACCACGTGCGGACAGAACGGAGAGAAGGAAGAGAAGCAACAATAATCCCAATCACTACAGGAACCACGTGCGGACAGAACGGAGAGAAGGAAGAGAAGCAACAATAATCCCAATCACTACAGGAACCACGTACGGACAGAACGGAGAGAAGGAAGAGAAGCAACAATAATCCCAATCACTACAGGAACCACGTGCGGACAGAACGGAGAGAAAGAAGAGAAGAAACAATAATCACAATCACTACAGGAACCACGTGTGGACAGAACGGAGAGAAAGAAGAGAAGAAACAATGATCACAATCACTACAGGAACCACGTGCGGACAGAACGGAGGGAAAGAAGAGAAGAAACAATAATCACAATCACTACAGGAACCACGTGAGGACAGAACGGAGAGAAAGAAGAGAAGCAACAATAATCACAATCACTACAGGAACCACGTGAGGACAGAACGGAGAGAAAGAAGAGAAGCAACAATAATCACAATCACTACAGGAACCACGTGCGGACAGAACGGAGAGAAAGAGAAGCAACAATAATCACAATCACTACAGGAACCACGTGCGGACAGAACGGAGAGAAAGAAGAGAAGCAACAATAATCACAATCACTACAGGAACCACGTGCGGACAGAACGGAGAGAAAGAAGAGAAGCAACAATAATCACAATCACTACAGGAACCACGTGCGGACAGAACGGAGAGAAAGAAGAGAAGCAACAATAATCACAATCACTACAGGAACCACGTGCGGACAGAACGGAGAGAAAGAAGAGAAGCAACAATAATCACAATCACTACAGGAACCACGTGAGGACAGAACGGAGAGAAAGAAGAGAAGAAACAATAATCACAATCACTACAGGAACCACTTGCGGACAGAACGGAGAGAAAGAAGAGAAGAAACAATAATCACAATCACTACAGGAACCACGTGCGGACAGAACGGAGAGAAGGAAGAGAAGCAACAATAATCACAATCACTACAGGAACCACGTGTGGACAGAACGGAGAGAAAGAAGAGAAGAAACAATAATCACAATCACTACAGGAACCACGTGCGGACAGAACGGAGAGAAGGAAGAGAAGCAACAATAATCCCAATCACTACAGGAACCACGTGCGGACAGAACTGAGAGAAGGAAGAGAAGCAACAATAATCACAATCACTACAGGAACCACGTGCGGACAGAACGGAGAGAAAGAAGAGAAGCAACAATAATCACAATCACTACAGGAACCACGTGCGGACAGAACGGAGAGAAAGAAGAGAAGCAACAATAATCACAATCACTACAGGAACCACGTGCGGACAGAACGGAGAGAAAGAAGAGAAGCAACAATAATCACAATCACTACAGGAACCACGTGCGGACAGAACGGAGAGAAAGAAGAGAAGCAACAATAATCACAATCACTACAGGAACCACGTGCGGACAGAACGGAGAGAAAGAAGAGAAGCAACAATAATCACAATCACTACAGGAACCACGTGCGGACAGAACGGAGAGAAAGAAGAGAAGCAACAATAATCACAATCACTACAGGAACCACGTGCGGACAGAACGGAGAGAAAGAAGAGAAGCAACAATAATCCCAATCACTACAGGAACCACGTGCGGACAGAACGGAGAGAAGGAAGAGAAGCAACAATAATCCCAATCACTACAGGAACCACGTACGGACAGAACGGAGAGAAGGAAGAGAAGCAACAATGATCACAATCACTACAGGAACCACGTGCGGACAGAACGGAGAGAAAGAAGAGAAGCAACAATAATCACAATCACTACAGGAACCACGTGCGGACAGAACGGAGAGAAAGAAGAGAAGCAACAATAATCACAATCACTACAGGAACCACGTGCGGACAGAACGGAGAGAAAGAAGAGAAGCAACAATAATCCCAATCACTACAGGAACCACGTGCGGACAGAACGGAGAGAAGGAAGAGAAGCAACAATAATCCCAATCACTACAGGAACCACGTACGGACAGAACGGAGAGAAGGAAGAGAAGCAACAATAATCCCAATCACTACAGGAACCACGTGCGGACAGAACGGAGAGAAAGAAGAGAAGAAACAATAATCACAATCACTACAGGAACCACGTGCGGACAGAACGGAGAGAAAGAAGAGAAGAAACAATGATCACAATCACTACAGGAACCACGTGTGGACAGAACGGAGAGAAAGAAGAGAAGAAACAATGATCACAATCACTACAGGAACCACGTGTGGACAGAACGGAGAGAAAGAAGAGAAGAAACAATGATCACAATCACTACAGGAACCACGTGTGGACAGAACGGAGAGAAAGAAGAGAAGAAACAATGATCACAATCACTACAGGAACCACGTGTGGACAGAACGGAGAGAAAGAAGAGAAGAAACAATGATCACAATCACTACAGGAACCACGTGTGGACAGAACGGAGAGAAAGAAGAGAAGAAACAATGATCACAATCACTACAGGAACCACGTGTGGACAGAACGGAGAGAAAGAAGAGAAGAAACAATAATCACAATCACTACAGGAACCACGTGCGGACAGAACGGAGAGAAAGAAGAGAAGAAACAATAATCACAATCACTACAGGAACCACGTGTGGACAGAACGGAGAGAAAGAAGAGAATCAATCTCTGAAACTGTGAATTGATTATTAACAATGAACAATTACTGACAAATCATTTATGAATTCACTGATAGTTTCAGTGCATGGCATTCATTAACTCTGATTAATGATCCAGCAGTCATACAGACTACAGTTTCTGATGCTGTGTCAGCTGCTTCTGTGGATCATGAACATTAGTTCAGTTCAAACATAACGTGACATTAATAAGACATGCAGACACTGCAAATGTGTGAGCAGCTGAAGGCATCTCAGTGTTTGAGGTAATGAGCCATTTATCTATTTTAGAGATGCAAAAACCATAAAGGATTATTTCATCAAACCATTTATAAATTCACTGATAGTTTCAGTGCAAGCAAGAAAAGAGAAATGAAAGACTGATGATGTTTAATAGAAATTCACCTTAGCTGTGTTTGACTTTGTTTTTTCTTCAACAGATGTTAAACAAAAACAGCCGGATTGCCTCAGATAGTTTTATCAATTATATCTAAATACATTATTTAATTATGATGAAAGTGTGTATTTACATGTATACTAGCTTTCTTATTGACTTGCTTTCTTTGTGAAAGAGAAAAAAAAGTATTTGAGGTCTACTTATTAAACAAGATAAGCTTTTCTTAAAGTCTACATAAAAAACATATTAATAATAATAAATTTAAAAAACATTACACACATTAAACCACTGAGATGAGTAAGACAGAAATACCTCTCTGTGTAGCTGTTGTCTCGGGGGTTTTAGGAGTCTGTGTCTCTGTATAAGGAGGAGGATTTCAGTTCTGATGCATCATATTTGATCAAATACATCTTAGCTCTGTTTGACTTCATTGTTCATTGACTGATGTGTGTCAGTGATCATGTACCTTGTTCTGGAGAAGCTGCTGTAGTTTGACTGGATTTCTTCTCAGAGTTTGAGCTGCTGACTGGAATCAGTGTTGAATCAGCTGAAGCTGCAGAAGAGGAATGATCTGAACTTTATTATTATTATTATTATAAATACACTACTGAAAACTGAAAGTAAGACTCAGGCAGCTCTAGCTCACACAGACAGTTAAGGACGAGGAGGAGAAACACAAACATAAATGAAGAAATGTAAGGTTAGATGCTGTTTATGTGTCATGCATTCAATTAAAAAAAGCTTTTTCAAAGGCATGTTTTCTATCTATTTAAAGTAACTAAAGTGTAGACAAGACACAGTCCATCTCTGAAGGCATCACTGATGATCTTGTCTCCTGAATTCTGTTCAGTATTTTGTAACATGACACCATCACTAAGGGGAGGAGCATGCTAACAGATTTTAAAGTACAATGTCATTGTCCGATTTGAAAATTGTTTTATCAGGATGAATTTTGAGGCATAAAGCTTCCAAAGGAAAACGTGAACATGTACATGATAGGTAAAAAGTAAACTAAAAATAATTTTTGTTACAAAGGTCAGAACTCTGTTATGATGTATAAGTTTTGAGGTGCACTCTTGTCATAATTTAATCTATTACTGTTTCTACATAATTATTAACAACAAACAGTGGTAAAATATCTATTTAGGAGTCTTATATAGTTTGTGATGATCAGATCAGGATTTAATCATAATATATTGAAGTGATCTTGTGTCAGTTTGCGGGGTTAAAGAAATGTAGTGTTGTTATCTGAACACATGTCAGTGTATCTGAGTGAGGTCTTCAGGTCACAGTAAACATTGATCTTAACAGCTGATTCTGGACCTGCTTGTGTAGGAGCTGCAGCTGATTTAGAGCTGGTGACTGGAGACGGTGGCTTTGTTTCGCTTGGAGCTGGAAAAGATGAATGTTCAGATACGTCATGGACTACCATCATATTTAAATGACTGATGATTAATTGTTCATATAAATCATTTACTTGGATACTTGACAGTATATATGACTGAGGTATTCAGTTGATCTCTGTGTTTAAGCTGACATCTCCACTCTCTGTTGTGATCTTCATTCAGGAGTGTTGTAGTCAGAGAGATGAGACACTGTTCTGAGGAGAATGAGATCTGAAATCTGGAGTCTGTGTGCAGATTCACACCGGCCTGATTCACCCAGATCAGATCAAGACCCTCAGAACGGACTAAAGTATCACAAGAGACTCGATCATAATAATATAACTGACAGGAGAGAGTCAGAGAGCGGCCTGATCTGATCTCAGACTGTGAGGATGATGAATATACTGAAACAGAAAATCAGACAGAGATTACATGACAATATTACTGTTTAATTCAACATATAATCATAATATTCACAGAAACACTGACCATGAAGAACATGCAGATAAACACGTGCATCAGCTCCTTGTTGTGTTTTATTCACATATTGTCTGCAGGTGTAAAGTCCACGATCTTCTTTTGTGACTTTCTTGATGTTCAGAGAGCAATCAGAGTCCAGACTCAGTCTCTCGTGTCTCTCTGTGTCAGTCCACTTTATTCCTAAAGTAATCAGTTCAACTGTCTCTGACGGTCTGCCATAGATCCATGTAGTTGTTGTGCAGCCAGAAAGAGCATCATTACAGGACAGATGGACATCTTCACCAGAACTGAACACATGAATCACTTCTGCTCCACTGATACCTACAGATAATCATAATAATAATAATAATAATAATAATAACAACAACAATAATAATAATAATAATAATAATAATAATAATAATAATAATAATAATAATAATAATGTGGTTAATGACTTGATTATGAAATCACTGATTATTGAGACATGGGACAAAACATATCCAGCTACTGTAACTGTGGGTTTAAAAATGGAAATATGTTCAATTTAAATGTTTTTAGGGGTTAATAATAGCATATTTTTAACACAATTATAACCTTCAATTCAAATTTTACCATTATTATCTCAAATCTATGACTCTAATTGTCTTCTCACTACATCTTAAACAGTGTGTCAGAGAAGGGTTCAATCATTCATATGCTATCAAATATATATACAGTATATATATTTTTTTTTTCCATGATTGAAAAATAACTTGTTTTGTCAAAAGCAACTCTTAATAATATCTCATATTAAAGCGCAGTTGTTTTTCAAGCACGCGTGTGTGTTTCATGAGGTTTTAAAGTTGTGTCCTCTCTTTCTGTCAGCAGCGTCAGATCTTGATTAAAATGTGAAATCATCAGGGAATCTGAGGGGCAGCTGTTTCTCTGAAGGACCTCGTCACATTCCTCCTCTGCAGAGTACATCAGTGTCAGTTTATAGTTTTACAATATTTTAAATCATAATGTTAATATTTCCTGTGTCACAACCATGATATGTCAACACCATCCTCCAGTTTCATTGATAAACTACTAAAGGACAGTGTTATCTGAAATAAAGAGCTACACTATACCATTCAAAAGCTTGGAGTCGGTACACATTTTTTTTAACTTATGTATTAATTTTGTGGTGGGGGGAGGGGGGGGGGGCTTATATAGAAATTAATACTTTTGGGATGGTTTAAATTGATCAAAAGTGATGATAAAGGCACAAAATGATGTTACGAATTATTTCTATTTCAGAAACATGAAAAAATTATACTCTGCTGTTTTAAATAATAATAATCAGAAATGTTTCTTGAGACAGTAACAAGGAACAAGGATGGTTTTAAGTTTCAAATAACTTGTATATAAATGAAAGCTGACCGATGACGCACTACTTCCCCAGACACAGACTATAGTGAAGAACAAATAACATTAACCAGCGATCGACTGGCTGAAGTATTTCACTCTTAAAAGCCTAAATAAATGAAATAAATCAATCCTGTTTGGATTAATCTTGATTTTCGTCCCTCACACACATAGAGTGACCAGATGTCCCGAAAAAAACGGGACAGTCCCGAAATCTAAGCTGTTTTCCCAAATCCCGAGGTCTGGCCCTAAAAAATATACTAAAGCAAAATCTTGAGTAGTTATTGTCTGATAAACATGAAAAACTGTCTGCGGAGGTTGAGTCGTCCTGCAAACAACTCCTCGCCGGCTGCTCACTGGCAGTGAGTTTAGTCCATGTACGATACAAACATTTAGTTTTATTTGTCAAGGTTTTATTTCTTCAATATTGCACCCTGTTTTGTCCCTCTTATCAAGAATCAGAGAAATACAGTTTCAATTCTGAATATTTGAAACTCTCTGATCTACAACGCTCTGTTTTTATGATGACAAAAAGGTTTTCTCAGAGGTGATGTCTGACTACTTAACTTTATTATTAAGCAAACCAGTCAAGTGCATTAAACTGCATTTAAGCAAAATTTTATTAAATGTAACATTATTATTATTCTTGGTACAAATATTCTTAGAATTATTACATTTAACCGTTATCATGTAATATTTATTTGGTTTACTATGGGGCACACACTGATCTATAATAGAGAGTGTGGTCACATCATTTTTATTAGTATGCTCTCATGCACAAGCATTAAATAAAGTGATCATGAAAGTATTTTATTTTTATTTAAATCCTGTATCCATGTGATGCTTGGTGTGAGGAACAGACCCACATTCAAACCACATTCATTGACGATATGTATCTCCTTCCTCTGTAGATATAGTAACTATTTAAAAATGTGCTGTTAAGAAGTTTTACAACAAGTTTTACAGTAGTGATATCAAACGCTCATTAGCTCTTGTAAGGTCTTTCAGCGAGTAGAGTTATTCAATTTAGGTTAAACTCAAATCTGAATCCATTTTATTATTCAATCTCACTCCATTTTAGTATGACCTTGAATTTAGGTTGAAATGCACATTGGTTGTATGCGTTTTTAATTAGTATTCTTCTGACATTTGATTATTCTAGTTAACTCTTTACTTTTATATTAACTCATTCATTCGGGTGCTCATGTTGCTAACAAGAGACCGCCAGAGACCCCAGACAATAGCATTTAATTTTGTAACAAGATAATAGTTTTTTTTTTTTTTTTTTTTTTTTTTACAAATGTAATTTTACTCTGTTTGTTAATGTTTTTACTCAATGTTTTTGTGCATTTTTTAAATTTCTATAAATAAATAAATAAATATTTATTTAAATAGGCTTTAAAAAAAAACAGCATTTGATATAAAATTCACTTTATAAAAGACCCAGATTTCTAACTTTCATTCATGGGGATAACATGGATTAATTTTAAATGATTTAATGTAACATTTATACCCATTTTTTGGAAAATGCAGTTTAAAAAAAAAAAAAAATCACTTTAACCACTAGATGGCTATAGAGCTCCACTATATGCTATTTGCTATTTGACTACCTGAAAGATATCTTTTCACAAGTTGGATTCAGTTGGATTCATATCTAAATATTATAAAATCACAATTATAACAAAATTAAAATATTTTTTGTCAAAATTATGATTAGATGTACATTATGTACATTATGATTAGAATCAAACCTGAACAAAATGTTACAAAGAGAAATGTTGGAGTCTTAAGATTTTATCATTTATTTCAATCATCTATTTTTAATATAATTCTACAATTGTAATCAATATTTCAGTTACTAACTGTAACAGAACAAAAATGAACAGAAATGAACAGTTATATTACATATGAACACATGAACCGAACAGCAATACCAAGTGAGCAAATAAAGCAGTAAAAAGATCAAATTTAGTAAAAGAAATCAGTAAATGGGGAAAAATCTAACAACGAGGAACAATAATTGGTGGTTTCATCTCATACAGTCTCGTTTACAGTGCACTGCAGGTGTTTATGCGTCGATGCATTGCAGGCAGTAAGCATGGTAAACCGCATGACTTCTGCAGACGGGGTTGGAGCAGGTTTGTGTGTGTGTGTGTGTGTGTGTGTGCGTGTGTGTGTGTGCGCTAAATTGTTTTGTCCCATCCTGTCATCTCTCTCTCACTCTCTCTCCCTCTTTGGTGGTTCTGCATTTTGCATGATTTTTTTGAAATAATTATAAGAGAGCAGTTGTTTTATATCCTCACAAGTGTGTGTGTGTGTGTGTGTGTGTGTGAGTGTGTGTGCGTGTGTGTGTGTACACATTGTCGGTGTCAGTGTCACCACTTTATATTTGTGTTGGTTCTGCATTTTGGATGATTTTATTTGACAAATGATAAGAGAACAGTTTTTATAGTCTCAACAATGTATTCCTCTGGATGTGTGTGTGTGTGTGTGTGTGTGTGTGTGTACGCGTGTTGTGAACAATATAATTTAGCATTGTGGATGTTTTTTGCATTGGTGGAAGTGTGCCACTTTATTTGTGCCATTTCTGTCGATGTGTTCTGCGTTGTTTCTGATTTTGATGATGAATTTAGTCTTATTTTGATTGCAACGAGTCTCACAATTTTTGTCACGCTAACATAAAAACCGATATGATTCCAATTTTTTTTTTTTTTTTGTAGATCTAGAAAGTGTTGAGAGCCGTAGAAGGTTTCATACCATTTGGACAAAGGAAACAATTTTTTTAATTTGAGCAAAAGTCATTTGGGGGTCAAAAAGACCCCGAAAACCACCTCAGACCAAAACCAACATCCACCGAGATGGAGACAGGAACTAACAATTGGAATTTGATTAGGTCAGGTCCCAGACCAGGGTAGTTTACACCTCAAAGGGAACAGAGGGTAATTTACATGGAAGACCCTGGAAAGGGCACTCCCATCACAGTAATCAAAATATCTCTTAACTCTTAGGATCTGTATTATCTTTTAATCTACTTTTCTAAGGTTAAGACCATTGTACCAGTCATCCTGAGACAATTCAAATGACACCAAACATGACTGTAAATATCACTTGCATTAATGCACAATATTATACTATTGGCAATTCTGAGTGAAACTAAGTGGAGGGAGTGTGATGGTGAGGTGTGAACTACTAGGTGTGGTGCGTCTCCGATGCCACTGTTATTTATGATGGAGGGTATTCAAGTGTTTAAATGTTAATTATCAGGAAATTCCTTTGTTTTCTTAAGAAGTCGTCCCACAGTCCAGACGGTCCCGCTCCAGTCTTACACTTTCGTCAGTATTGTCATAGATTGTGACATGCCGTGTTTCCGGTGATGCGTGTTTTGAATGAGAAACACGCGCCTTGACGGAGTGGATCGGGATTGTATTTTCAGTGTTTAACAACTTAAATTATGCTCTGCTTCTCACACTTCTATTATATTCTGCCAGAGGGGACTGCAACTGCAATGCATCGTCATTTGGACTACTGTGGTACTGCTCTTTGTCACATCTGTAATAAATTCTTATGATTAAGTTACATATGTCTATCAGTTAAGTTTCTCTTAGACTGTATGCTTTATACGCTCACTCTTTATTGGTTTATTTGTTCTTTATAAAAATAAATAGAAGAATCAATGCCATATTTTTTATTGCACAGTTTCATGATTTGTGGTTCTAAGTCTGATTTTCTATTCAATTTAATGTACTTTATTGGCATAGTTTGTGTGTACATTCCCAGACAGCAAGCAGTTTCAGTTAACTCATTTTGTGGCATGCTTTGGTCCCAGACAGCAACATAGTGAAGCAAGCAGTTTCAGCCCAGATCTGACCCTCTTGGATTTCACGTGGCCAGATGTGGGCAGGATCTGGGCCAACAATATGTTGCTGTCTAGTTTTTTGATGCTTCAACAAATTCTACCTGACCCTCTGATGTCACATGGACTACTTTGATGATGTTTTCTTACCTTTCTGGACATGGACAGTAGACCTTACACACAGCTTCAATGGAGGGACTGAGCTCTCGGACTAAATCTAAAATATCTTAAACTGTGTTCTGAAGATGAGTTATTAATGACATAATTTTCATTTTTGGGGGTTCGATGCCTTGCTCAAGGGCACCTAAGTCGTGGTATTGAGGGTTCACTTTATAATACTTTTAACATAAAAAGGGATTTTCAAGAGACTTCTGAGTGTGACAGCAGTATATGCACAATTCTAAACGTGCATTAAATAATAAAACTGTATTTACTCCACATGACTCTGAGATAACAGCTTAATGACTTAAGGAATTTCATCAAAATAAAATTGTGCATATTCAAACTCCAGACACTATGTCAGAGTAATTAACACATCACACACGTTATTGACATCACACACATATTATATCTTATAGATCATATACAGATGTCTTTACCTGTAAGAAGTGCACAGAGAACGATCCGTCCCAGCAGACACATGTGATGCTTATCAGCCATTTTCTGTTTCTGTCAGTCTTTCTCTTCACTCTATAATTAAAGCTCTTCTTTTTAACACCATCATCTCATCCTGTGGGTGTTAACATCCTCTGATCTCACCAACTAACCATTGAGCTGCATTTCACCCACACTACACTGATGAAGAAAATAAGTTTCTATTAAATATACTGTATAGCAATTAGGTGTTTTTGATTCTATCTTATAAAGTGACCTCCGAAACTAAACACTCCTATTTCCAAAGTGCTCTGAAATAAACTGATAACTGTAGACATTAAAAGCAAACACATTGTAAACACAACTACATCAATAACTCAACTATCCACCAGCTCTCGAAACACACAAGATGACTTCTAAATAAATACAAAAAAATAAACATTTAGTTTTAACAATTTTCTAATCAGCAATAGTGTTATGTCTATTCAGGAGCTTCAAATGTTTTCCTAGGTGTTTTTTTTTTGTTTTTTTTTGTAGTTAAATTACTACACATACTAAACACGTAACTACAGAGTGTGAGAACTCATTAGTTTTCCCACACTTGTTAAACCCACAGAGACCGGTGCGGTCATCTCTGAAGCCAGTTTAGACTGATGGCTGTGAATTCACACATTCTGATGCCATTTCCTCTTTTTTTCTTTAAGTGATTTTCCTTTATATATACTGTGTCTTTTTGCAAAAGTTGCTACAAACCATTTACGACTGACTGCCAGGCTATGCTTACATGACAACAATGAAGTCAAATATGGAAACGTTCTTTCATTGCGTTTTTAAAAGTTTTCACATATACATGACAACATTTTCAAAATGATTTGTGTTTGCAGATATCTGCTTAAAAGGCCAAAAATGCTATAATACATAAACCAGGCCAGTAGTTGACACTGTCACCTACCGAAATAAAGTTGGTTCGACGTTTGTCACTTTTTGTTCAAATCTTCAATAGTTCTTTAACGATTTAACACAAAGACAAGAAACATACTGTGTTGTAATTGTTTTCAAATGTAGAAGAGAACACACATGTTTTCTTGGTTTTAATCTGCCTTAAGGAATTATAACTGATAGACCTTATAATGTAAAAGTGTAGGACAGGGACTGTCTGTAAAGTGCAAAACCAAGAGAAAAAAAAGCACAATTATTCCATCTAAATGCTTCACTTTTGAAATGTATAAATAATAAATCTCAAATCAAATGGGTGTGTCTTATTATTTGTTCATAAAAGAACATTTAGCTGTTGGTTTTATTCACAGAACTGTAGCACAACAAAAGTTATTAAAATGTACCGATTGAGAAAAGCTTGCAAAGCATAACAAAGATTGTGCAGTTTACCGCCCCCTAGAGGAAGATACTGCACTTGTCTTGACCAAGTTTGACATTCAAATGAATACATTCATATCAAATAAATAAAGTCTTCTATTTCAACAGATTGGTGAAGGTTTTACTCTCGTTTGTTATTCAGGATACATGCTATTGAACTAAATTCAATCTGTTAATTAATTCATGTAAAATGCATACAGTGTTCTTTCGTAAATTCAAAGGGTGTGTGTTGTTACTTGTTCCTAGAAGAACTTTTTGATGGTGGTTTTAGCCACATAATTATAATAGAACACATACTATTGGAAATGAAACCAATACATCATTTAGTTTTAAATAAATACAATCTTCTATCTCAGCTACAAAGGCTGTGTCTTGTAACAGATTTAATATATAGGCTGCCATGCCAAGAAAAACCCTGCCTTTCCCCAAAGAAAAATGAGAAAAAGCAGGAAGAGATCCCTCACTAATCCACTGGCCACAGGCAGGCGTGAGAAACGTTGGGAAACACACTGCCCTGCATCAGGTTTGTTCTTTACTAAAACACGATTACTGTATCTAAGAATAAAGATAATTCATTAAATAGTGTTTTGGTGATTACACCTATTATAAAATGAAAGTCAAATACTACTTTGACAAAATGGTGTTGCAATGTTTGTGAAAAATGTTCTCACTAAAGTATAAGATATTTTAAGAGCATGTGACTGATAATCCTTACTTGTGTTGTGTTTTAATACCTTTTGAAGGTAGAAGAAGGGATCCAGTGCATGAGGAAGGCCTTCAGATAAAAGATCAAGAGTTGGCAAGTCTTGGTGAGGATACTGAGTGTTACAGTAGTAACACTACACTACAGGTTTTCCAATTCCCACCATTTATTTAATTATATTCAAGCATTATGTTTCCATTACAGACTCACAGTATATCTGATTAAATTAAATTAATGCATTTAAAAAGTGAAAGTGAAAGTGACATTCAGCCAAGTATGGTGACCCATACTCAGAATTCGTGCTCTGCATTTAACCCATCCGAAGTGCACACACACAGAGCAGTGAACACACACACACACACTGTGAGCACACACCCAGAGCAGTGGGCAGCCATTTATGCTGCGGCACCCGGGGAGCAGTTGGGGGTTCAGTGCCTTGCTCAAGGGCACCTAAGTCGTGGTACTGAGGGTGGAGAGAGCACTGTACATGCACTCCCCACACCTACAATTCCTGCCGGCCTGAGACTCGAACTCACAACCCTTCGAACTCACAACCCTCGAGCTACCAGTATCTCATGATACAATTTTCTAGGGTAGGCATATCTTACCTAACACATTGGTGACTGGGACAATGCATCTGCCACCACATTGTCCCGCCCCTTGATATGCCGAATGTCTAAGGTGTAAGACTGGAGATGAAGAGCCCAGCGCATCAACCGTTGGTTAGGAGTCTGTAAAGTGCTAAGAAAAGTTAGGGGATTATGGTCAGAGAAAACTACCACTGGACCAGAGCCCAGATATACACTAAAATGTTGCAACGCCCAAATAAGTGCAAGCGTTTCTTTTTCTATGACAGAGTAGTTTAACTGATGACGATTAAATTTCTTCAAAAAGAAACATACAGGTTTGTGAATCCCCCCATCATCCTTCTGCAGTAACACTGCACCAGCCCCCACCATGCTGGCATCCACCTCCAGATGAAATTCACGATCCCATCGAGGAGCCACTAGAACCGGGGCATTTGAGATTAGAGCTTTAACCCTCTCATAAGACTGCTGGCATACCAGAGACCACACATACTTGGCTTTTCCTCTCAGAAGATCAGTTAAAGGTGCGACCACTGTAGAGAAATTCCTACAGAAACACCTATAGTAGCCCACCATACCGAGAAATCTCATAAGCTCCTTCTTTGTCATTGGTGATGGAAAGTCATCAATTGCACACACTTTAGCACGCACCGGTCTCACCGAACCCTGACCTACAACACGACCCAAATAGACCACCGTGGCCTTAGCAAATTCACATTTTGCCAAATTTACTGTTAACTTAGCGTGAGCTAGAGGCATAAACAAAGCTTTAAGATGCTCCAGATGCTGTTCCCAGCAATCTGCATATACCACCACGTCATCCAAATACACTGCACATCCTTCCAGGTTACGCACCACCAAGTTCATTAGGCGCTGGAAAGTAGCTGGCGCATTTCTCAAACCAAAAGGCATGACATTATAAGAGTACAGCCCACCTGGTGTAATAAAAGACGCAATCTCCCTTGCCCTTTATGTCAGTGGCACCTGCCAGTAACCTTTAAGTAAATCCAGCTTAGTCACGAACTTTGCCCCCCCCACTTCATCAACACAATCCTCCATATGAGGTAAAGGGATGGAGTCCAGCTTAGTGACTGCATTCACTTTACGAAAATCTGTACAAAACCAAGATATATTATCTGACTTTGGGACAAAGAGTTTGGTGACACCCAACTAGAGTCAGAGGGAACTGCTATCTTATTCTGGATCATGTACTTAATCTCAACCTCCAAGTTTTCACGCTTCTCTGGGTGAACACGGTAAAATCTTTGCTTAATTGGCTTTACCTCCCCCACATCTATATCATGCTTTAATAGCGTTGTACGTGATGGCGTATCTCCAAATAAGCAAGGAAAACTTCTTATCAGCCTAACCAACTGTGTCTGCTGACATGACTCTAGATGACCCAAAACACTTTCCAACTTATCCAAAGCTTCCTTATTTTTCAGCCGACCAGACATCATGACCTCATCAGGCTCTGCTAAATCCTCCACCTCCCCTACAACTGAAGAAGAGGAAGCCAAACAAACAGGATGAGTTTTGGACAACTTTAACTCCCCCCGATTCCCAAACGACTCACGCGAAACATAAGGCTTCAAAAGATTAACATGACAGAGCCGAGCCTTTGTCCTACGAGCTGGAGTAGAAACTAAATAGTTTTGATCAGAGAGCTTCTTTAATACAGAAAATGCTCCCGAAAATTTTGCTTGCCATGGAGAATTAATTATAGGCAAAAGAGCTAAAACCTGGTCACCTGGGAGAAACTCTCTGTGCTCAGTCTGACCATCATAACGTTTCTTCATCTTAGTTTGTGTCCTAGCCAAGTTTTTCCTAGCCACCTCCTGGGACATATAGAGCCTATACCTGAACCCATTCACAAAGTCCAGTAGGTTAGTTGGTGGCTGAACTTCCTTCCAGTTGTCCTGAAAAAGAGCCACGGGACCCCGCACTTTATGACTAAAAATCAAATCATTAGGGATAAAACCTGTACTTTCTTGGATTACCTCTCTAGCAGCCAGCAACATCCACGGTAAAGCCTCTTCCCAATCACCCTGCATCTGAACACACAAGGAACGCAACATGGACTTAAGCGTTTGGTGAAACCTTTCCAAAACCCCTTGGCTTTGAGCATGATAGGCCGATGAAAAGTTATGAACTATGTTCAACTGTTTCAGCACTTGAGCAAATAATTTTGAACAAAAATTCGACCCTTGATCTGACTGAATGATCCGAGGAACCCCAAAAATAGAAATAAATTGGGACAATGCATGGACCACCGACTTAGCCGTTATACTGCGCAATGGGTAGGCTGCAGGATATCTAGTGCTTTGACACATCACTGTCAATAAATACCTGGCACCTGATTTTGATGGAGGTAAGGGCCCAACACAGTCAATAAGAAGTGAGTGAGTGAAGTGAGTGAAGTGACATTCAGCCAAGTATGGTGACCATACTCAGAATTTGTGCTCTGCATTTAACCCATCCGAAATGCACACACACAGAGCAGTGAACACACACACACTGTGAGCACACACCCGGAGCAGTGGGCAGCCATTTATGCTGCGGCGCCCGGGGAGCAGTTGGGGGTTCAATGCCTTGCTCAAGGGCACCTAAGTCGTGGTATTGAGGGTGGAGAAAGAACTGTACATGCACTCCCCCCACCCACAATTCCTGCCGGCCCGAGACTCGAACTCACAACCTTTCGATTGGGAGTCCGACTCTCTAACCATTAGGCCACGACTTCCCCAAGAAGATGTTCAAATGGTTGACTTATAGCTGGTATTGGACAAAGTGGCACAGGCTTCAAAACCTGGTTAGGCTTACTAGTCAACTGACAGGTGTGACACGACTTAATATATGCAGACACATCCTTTTTCAAGCAAGGCCAAAAAAAAATACCGCAAAACCCGGTCATACATCTTCCGGACACCCATGTGTCCCGATTGATCATGAGAAAGCAGCAAAACAATATGCCGATATATTAAAGGAACAACCACTTGATAAATTGGATCACCAACAAAACCCTCAAACTGCGACGTCCATTTTCTCATCAAGATATTATCATGCAAAAAATAACAACGAGAAAGATTTCCGACCTGGACAGTAGAACAAACCCCATCCATACAAGGCTTCAAAGTGTTGTCAGCTCTCTGCTCCTGCATCAGCTCATCATGGGAAACAGACCAGGGGACAATGGGTAACAGTAGAGGAGGACTAGAGGCCACACCCTCAGAGTAATCATTATCCAACCGCTTTGAACGAGTTACTGCACAGGCATTGAACACATCAGGGAATTGTACCTCAGTCTCATCAGGCTTACTACACACCTGAGGAGTCAACGTCACTTTGGCAGGTGGAGATACATCAGCCCAAACTTTATCACCGGCTATGTCATTACCCAGGATCATAGCAACGCCATCCACAGGCAATGCTGGTCGCACACCAACAGACACCTCCCCCTGGAAGAGATCACAATGCAGCATCATTTTGTGTTGTGGTACTTTCAAAACATTTAAACCCATTCCCACTACAGGAAAGTCAGAGCCCCTAAAGGGGTCATTTGAAAATGGCAATGTTGCAGCTATAATAAACGATTCAAACGCATCAGTGTCACTTGCTCTTTGCTTCCCATTAATGAAACAAATCCCTCCGTAATGAAAGGCAAATACGATTTCAACTCCAGATCACCTTCTCCAGTGATTCCAGTTAACTCATTGTCAGTGATAGATGCAGAACACATCCCAGGATTAGTCCTAGGAAACTCTTGCTTCGGACGCGACTTAAGAGCATAACAATAATTTTTCCAATGTCCTCGCTTATGACAGTAATTGCAAATTTTTCCTGAGTCTTCTGAAACACAACTTCTCTTATCTTCGAACGGCCTATTTACCCTTGTTTCATAAGGGCCAACACCACCTCTTGAAGTATGAATCAAGAAATAATCGTCAGCCAGTGCAGCAGCTTCCCCAACAGACTTAACTCCACGCTCACCAATATAAGTGGCAATGCACTCCGGTACAGAGTTTTTAAACTGCTCCAAAATAATTAACTCACGCAGGCTTTCAAAAGAGTCAACCCCGGCCTCGGAGCACCAATAGTCAAAATGCATAGCCAAATCACGCATAAACTCTAGATGTGACTTGTCTCCACGTCTCAAACCTCAAAAACACAGTCTGTATGCTTCTGGGACAAGTTCATAAGCTTTTAGAACAGTAATTTTGACCACAGAGTACGTACCACAATCAGTGCTGCATAAAGCTGAAAAAGCCTGTTATGCTTTTCCTGTTAATACACACTGTAACAATAACATATGCGTGGAGTCAGACCAACCTCGAGCCTCTGCTAAACGGTCCAATAAGGAAAAGAATGTCTCTGGGTCCTCCTCATTAAACCTGGGAACTAACCTCAAATCACTCAAGTCATCTTGCTTTATGCGGCTTACCTGCGACCCCATGGGTCGGTCCGCCCAGAGTGCCTCGCCCTCCAACTTACCATCTCTAATCAGGGCCAATTTTTGTCTCTCCAAATCTAACTTCTCTCGTTCCAAATCCTGTCTCATACGTTCCATCGCCTGCTCCTTCTCCTGCTCAGCTTTAACACGTAACAAAAGCAATTCTTTCTGCTGTTCAAATGATAAGCCAACTGGACTTACACTTTCCGACAGAGATGCTTCAACCAAATTATCAACTTTAACTGGCATTAAAACACCAATTTCCAACAATTTCACTTTCAAATTACTTTTAACACAATCTTTTTATCAGTAGTGTAAGGCAAATGCATGGATGTATGATGTGTATGAGTGCAAGTGTTGAGTGTAACAAAAGACAAAACTTAAATAAACTCAAATGTGCATCAGTGAAGAATGCTGGCGTCCCGAGCGAGGCATGGACCTGAACAGGTCAACCGAGCAGCGTTCAAGCTTCGAGCCACCGGATCAGAGCAGGAAGAGAGCCCCGAATCCAGCAGTGAATCTCCTATTTAAACACCATTCTCAGGTGACAGCAATCAAGTCTGAAATAGAGGAGCAAGTGAACAAGCAAAAACAGGCCAAGGGCCGTAACAGATATATACTTGTGTGTGATCATAATCATGAGTACAGACCTTTTAAGGACAAGTGAATGTATATTTTTGTTTTTTAGAAACAAGACTCCAAGAGTTAAGGGACATTATAACTGCAGACCAGGTTCCGGAGGGAACAGACAGAATGGTTTCTGCTTGGGAACAAAGCCAGTTTCTCACAGGTGTGAGAATGAAAACTGCTAGGCCTATGCTTTTTGATGCAAAGCTCTCAGCCGAGAGAGTATTCGTCCAAAATTGTCACAGATGCTGTGCTGTAGAAGCTGTGATTAGGTGCCTGGACTGTGTACCACTGGACATGGAGTACCTCTGTGCTATCTGTGACATGGAGGCCCACAAGAGAAATGTCTTCCATGACAGAGAGGCTGTGTTCCATGGATTTCTTGAGCCCATTCCCCCTACAACTGCTGTGGTGGTGAATGGAAGTGGCCAGCCTCAGTTTTGTGAACAAAGTATGTTAAAATTATTATTATATCAAATTGTCTCATATTTATAGTGTAATTCCCCAAATGTTTTTGTAGATTGGCACATGTTTGTATTTAACAGTGTTTCTAAATGGCTTAGAGATTTTATTTTTTATGCTAATCTCATTCTTAGATTATTCTCAAAACTCTAAAGTGCAAGTGTGAAATTTAATAGCTGAATAACAACAGTATGATTGGTTTTGACAGTTCTGACCAGCATGTCTTTGACCAGCTAAGTCAATCGCATCTTAATAAATGTATTTAAGCATTTACTTGTTTCTAAATAGTGACAATTACAGTTGGAATAGTGGTGTGGTCTGTTTTGATTAATGGTTGTGTTTTAAAGCACTATTTTGAAATGAGGTTAGCGTTTTGAGAAATGCATCTAAGGGACTGAGGAGAAGCTGTAAATACACCCTTCATAACTTCTTTCTGTTTTGCAGTATGTCAACTGCCTGTTCCTGCAACAAGGTATATTTGTGAATGCACTCATGACTTCACAATCACTCCAGGGAAGCATATTTCTGTGGTCACCATCAATGGTATGTTGTTCTGAAAGCCCTCTTCACCTCGCTTGAACATATGAAGGTGACACCACCAACCATGTCCAGGCAGGCCTTCCTGAAAATGTTGGAGCACAGATCTGTTCAAGCTGAAAGGGTAAATCTGCCTGAATATCACTGAAACATATAACAAACAAAATTATATTACTATATACCTAATATTTAATTGTGGGCATTGCTTCAAAACATCCTAACCGATCATTTCTTAATAACAGACAGGTAGTATCTGTGCTGAAACATTCCAGCGAAGCTTTTTTGAGTTTACCTTCTGTCAATACAAAGAAGAGGATATGTGCCAGGTCCATCATGGAGATGGAAGGATATAAAACTGGAGCGACGACAGTGAAGGACGAGAGAGGACCAGGCCTGGGCTTTTAGTTGTGTTTTGGTTTTTATTTGCACGCACCAGTCGTCCGTGAGGGGCTGGTGCGCTGTTTTGTGTTTATTTTGCTTTATTAAACTGTTGTTTGATTGTCCGCCGGTTCCCGCCTCCTTCTCCCCGATGATTAGCAAGGTTTAATTCATTACATATACTATTGGCAATTCTGAGTGAAACTAAGTGGAGGGAGTGTGATGATGAGGTGTGAACTGCTAGGTGTTGGACGTCTCCGATGGCACTGTTACTTATGATGGAGGGTATTCAAGAGAGTGTTCAAATGTTAATTTGAGCCTTGTCGAAGTGGATCGGGATTGTATTTTCAGTGTTTAACAACTTAAATTATGCTCTGCTTCTCACACTTCTATTATATTCTGCCAGAGGGGACTGCAACTGCAATGCATCGTCATTTGGACTACTGTGGTACTGCTCTTTGTCACATCTGTAATAAATTCTTATGATTAAGTTACATATGTCTATCAGTTAAGTTTCTCTTATAGACTGTATGCTTTATACGCTCATTCTTTATTGGTTTATTTGTTCTTTATAAAAATAAATAGTAGAATCAATGACATTTTTTTTATTGCACAGTTTCATGATTTGTGGTTCTAAGTCTGATTTTCTATTCAATTTAATGTACTTTATTGGCATAGTTTGTGTGTACATTCCCAGACAGCAAGCAGTTTCAGTTTACTCATTTTGTGGCATGCTTTGGTCCCAGACAGCAACATAGTGAAGCAAGCAGTTTCGGCCCAGATCTGACCCTCTTGGATTTCACGTGGCCAGATGTGGGCAGGATCTGGGCCAACAATATGTTGCTGTCTATTTTTTTGATGCTTCAAAATATTCTAACTGCCCCTCTGATGTCACATGGACTACTTTGATGGTGTTTTCTTACCTTTCTGGACATGGACAGTAGACCGTACACACAGCTTCAATGGAGGGACTGAGCTCTCGGACTAAATCTAAAATATCTTAAACTGTGTTCAGAAGATAAACGGAGGTCTCACGGGTCTGGAACGACATCAGGGTGAGTCATTAATGACATATTTTTTGGGTGAACTAACCCTTTAATATTAATATAATATTAAATAATATAATAATTAATGATTAATATAATGTGGTGACGCATTGCATTACCAAGCGCAAGGTTGGGGGTTTGATTCCCTGGGAACACGCGATAGGTAAAAATTGTTAGCCTGAATGCACTATAAGTCGCTTTGGATAAAAGCTTATGCTAAATGCATAAATTTAATTTTAATTAAATTTAATATAACAAGCTTTGTCTTTATCATAGGGATTTTAGTTTGGCTGTGATGCTCAAACATATTGCAAAATAGAAACACTAACATGACAAAGAATCCTTTTTCTGGAATACAGCAGAGTTCACTTTATAATACATTTAACTTAAACAGAGCTTTTCAAGAGACTTCTGAGTGTGACAGCAGTATATGCACAATTCTAAACGTGCATTAAATAATAAAACAGTATTCACTCCACATGACTCTGAGATAACAGCTTAATGACTTAAGGAATTTCATCAAAATAGAATTGTGCATATTCAAACTCTAGACACTATGTCAGAGTAATTAACACATCACACACGTTATTGACATCACACACATATTTCATCTTATAGATCATAAACAGATGTCTTTACCTGTGAGAAGTGCACAGAGAATGATCCGTCCCAGCAGACACATGTGATGCTTATCAGCCATTTTCTGTTTCTGTCAGTCTTTCTCTTCACTCTATAATTAAAGCTCTTATTTTTAACACCATCATCTCATCCTGTGGGTGTTAACATCCTCTGATCTCACCAACTGACCATTGAGCTGCATTTCACCCACACTACACTGATGAAGAAAATAAGTTTCTATTAAATATACTGTATAGCAATTAGGTGTTTTTGATTCTATCTTATAAAGTGACCTCCGAAACTAAACACTCCTATTTCCAAAGTGCACTGAAATAAACTGATAACTGTAGACATTAAAAGCAAACACATTGTAAACACAACTACATCAATAACTCAACTATCCACCAGCTCTCGAAACACACAAGATGACTTCTAAATAAATACAAAAAAATAAACATTTAGTTCTAACAAATTTCTAATCAGCAATAGTGTTATGTCTTTTCAGGAGCTTCAAATGTTTTCCTAGGTGTTTTTTTTTTTTTTTTTTTGTAGTTAAATTACTACACATACTAAACACGTAACTACAGAGTGTGAGAACTCATTAGTTTTCCCACACTTGTTAAACCCACAGAGACCGGTGCGGTCATCTCTGAAGCCAGTTTAGACTGATGGCTGTGAATTCACACATTCTGATGCCATTTCCTCTTTTTTCTTTAACTGATTTTCCTTTTATATACTGTGTCTTTCTGCAAAAGTTGCTACAAACCATTTACGACTGACTGTCAGACTATGTTTACATGACAACAATAAAGTCAAATACGGAAACGTTCTTTCATTGCGTTTTTAAAAGTTTTCACGTATACACGACAACCTTTTTGTAAATGATTTGTGTTTATCTGTTTAAAAGGCCAAAAATGCTATATTACATAAACCAGGCCAGTAGTTGACACTGTCACCTACCGATATAAAGTTGGTTCGAAGTTTGACATTTTGTCAGAGATTCAGCCTCGGAAATCTTCAATAGTTCTTTAACGGTTTAACACAAAGACAAGAAACATACTGTGTTGTAACTGTTTTCAAATGTATTCTTGGTTTTAATCTGCCTTAAGGAATTATAACTGATAGACCTTATAATGCAAAAAAGTGTAGGGCAGTGACTGTCTGTAAAGTGCAAAACCAAGAGAAAAAAAATAACAATTATTCCATCTAAATGCTTCACTTGTGAAATGTATAAATAATAAATCTCAAATCAAATGGGTGTGTCTTATTATTTGTTCATTAAAGAACATTTAGCTGTTGGTTTTGTTCACAGGACTGTAGCACACCAAAAGTTATTAAAGGGTACATAACATACACAGTTTCACCTAATCTCATATTAATCTTGAGTACCTATAGAGTAGCACTGCATCCTTCATATATCCAAAAAGTCTTTAGTTTTATCATATTTATAAAAGAAAAATACAGCTTTCTGATTCTTTCTGGATAAAGCCGAGCTACTGGAGGAGTGCTGTGGGCAGAGCTATAATACTGATGTTTGGTGTTGTTTCCATTACATATATTATATACTACATATATATTCACTTATGTGCTGATTTCCAACAAAAGACAGAAATCTGATGCAGTTCTACATACATGAATGGGGTCTTTTATCACAGGGACCGCTCCATGTTTTAATAGCAAACGATGTGCAAATCCAGCGTCGACTTGGGTCTTGTTTATAAAACGTTCGTCACTCAAATGACCAGAACATACAAATGCACTTGATACACCGTTGCTGCCCCGGAAAAACAAACTGCATCCACTGTTCATGTAACGCTGGGTTCTTTGGGAAGCTGAACATGGTAAACTTTCCCTCACATCCAAAAATTCACTTATTTGGAGGCATTCTCGAACAAATCCTATGCAGCGCTGCCGACTATTCTGAAGCGCGTTGATGGGTGCGGTCTCGCTCTCCTCTGGTCGACGTGTGTGTGTGTGCGCATTTTTTTCAGGAGAAATGCTCATATAAAAACTTCTGTTCTCGTCTACGTCAATTCTCAGTCATTCTTCTAAATTATAAAAATTTTTAAAACTTTGGCCATGTTTAGCATGAGAATCCATCTCTTTAACACTGTGAACAACTCTGAATACACGAAACACCATTGTACCCCCCCCCCCCCCCCCCCTTTAAAATGTACCGATTGAGAAAAGCTTGCAAAGCATAACAAAGATTGTGCAGTTTACCGCCCCCTAGAGGAAGATACTGCACTTGTCTTGACCAAGTTTGACATTCAGAAGTTTAAATATATTAATTTAGAATGCACTCAGTTTGATATGTAAATTTAAAATGGGTGTGTCTTGTTACTTGTACAAAGAACAATACTTACAGCCATCTTTTTCTATCATATGTAAATCAGGATGCATACTATTGAATTAAATTTGAATCCGTTAAAACACTCATTTTTAAAACATCCAGTATTCCATCTCAAATCTAAAGGGTGTGTATTGTTACTGGTTTCTAGAAGAATATTTTAATGGTGATTTTATACACATAACTATAACAGAGCACACACTGTTGAAAATGAAACCAGTACATAATTTAGTTTAAAATAAATGCAATGTTCTATCTCAGCTAAAAAGAATGTGTCTGGTTGCATATTTTTTTATGGAACATTTTACAGTAGTTTGTATTGTCAAAAGTGATGCAGAAGTCACGCTATTGACTTTCAAAAATCAAATGAGAAGCCATCCAAAGAGTCTCCAGTATCACTGCCCCCTAGAGGAGGATACTGCAGGTGTTTTGACTGAGTTTGACATTCAAATTAATACATTCATTTCAAATAAATAAATTCTTCTATTACAACTTCAAAAAGTGTGTCTTGTTACTTGGGCCTAAAAGAACATTTTGGTGAAGGTTTAACTCTCATTTGTAATTCAGGATACATGCTATTGAACTAAATTCAAATCTGTTAATAAATTCATGTAAAATGCATGCAGTGTTCTTTCTCAAATTCAAAGGGTGTGTCTTGTTACTGGTTCCTAGAATAACTGGTTTTAGCCACAAATAATACAATAATAAGGTGGTTTTAGCCAAAATAAGGTGGTTTTAGCCACAAAACTATAATAGAACACATACTATTGAAAATGAAACCAATACATCATTTCGGAGCGGAGCTGCTCTCTGACAACATCTCCAGGACACGTCGCTCCATGTGACTATTAAGACAATTCTCTAATAACTATTATGATGAGTTTTGTTCCACCCGCTTAAATGATAAAAGTACAGTCGTGGCCAAAAGTTTTGAGAATTACATATATATTGGAAATTGGAAAAGTTGCTGCTTAAGTTTTTATAATAGCAATTTGCATATACTCCAGAATGTTATGAAGAGTGATCAGATGAATTGCATAGTCCTTCTTTGCCATGAAAATTAACTTAATCCCAAAAAACCTTTCCACTGCATTTCATTGCTGCCATTAAAGGACCTGCTGAGATCATTTCAGTAATCGTCTTTTCAGTAATTCTCAGGTGAGAATGTTGACGAGCACAAGGCTGGAGATCATTATGTCTGGCTGATTGGGTTAGAATGGCAGACTTGACATGTTAAAAGGAGGGTGATGCTTGAAATCATTGTTCTTCCATTGTTAACCATGGTGACCTGCAAAGAAACGCATGCAGCCATCATTGCGTTGCATAAAAATGGCTTCACAGGCAAGGATATTGTGGCTACTAAGATTGCACCTAAATTAACAATTTATAGGATCATCAAGAACTTCAAGGAAAGAGGTTCAATTCTTGTAAAGAAGGCTTCAGGGCGTCCAAGAAAGTCCAGCAAGCGCCAGGATCGTCTCCTAAAGAGGATTCAGCTGCGGGATCGGAGTGCCCCCAGTGCAGAGCTTGCTCAGGAATGGCAGCAGGCAGGTGTGAGCGCATCTGCACGCACAGTGAGGACAAGACTTCTGGAAGATGGCCTGGTGTTAAGAAGGGCAGCAAAGAAGCCACTTCTCTCCAAAAAAAAAACATCAGGGACAGATTGATCTTCTGCAGAAAGTATAGTGAATGGACTGCTGAGGACTGGGGCAAGGTCATATTCTCCGATGAAGCCCCTTTCCGATTGTTTGGGGCATCTGGAAAAAGGCTTGTCCGGAGAAGAAAAGGTGAGCGCTACCATCAGTCCTGTGTCATGCCAACAGTAAAGCATCCTGACACCATTCATGTGTGGGGTTGCTTCTCATCCAAGGGAGTGCTCACTCACAATTCTGCCCAAAAACACAGCCATGAATAAAGAATGGTACCAAAACACCCTCCAACAGCAACTTCTTCCAACAATCCAACAACAGTTTGGTGAAGAACAATGCATTTTCCAGCACGATGGAGCACCATGCCATAAGGCAAAAGTGATAACTAAGTGGTCGATAGAAAAGAAAGTTCTCTGCGCTTCTGTAATCCACAGACAAACTGGTGCAACCAGGGCAGGACAAAACAATTAAAACAAAAGGAATCGCCGGTGCAGCACAGATGTCTACTGATTAAATTATTTATTAAAGGTGCATAACAAAAAATAAATGACTAACGTTTCGATGTGGTTACATCTTCATCAGAGTCCTTGGAGAGAATGAGCAATGAAGCCATTAATAAGGATCATCAACAGGTGTGATTAAGGGGGCGTTGGCCACCCAAAACAAATACATCCCTCTGAACCAAGGTGTCACACTCATAAAACAATCATTAAAGGGCAAGTGCCCACATTATTACAAAGATCACAATACAATGGGAGTAAAAATATATTAATCTTAAACACTGTATTTTAATATGCTTAGGTGTTTAAAGGAAGCATGTTAAACTCAATTCATCATTTAGACCTAGAGGTTCTCGAGTGTTAAGTGTATGTATCCAAAACGCTTCCCTGCATAGAAGTTTATTAATAATGTCACCACCTCTGGGTGAAGGTAAGATTTTCTCAATTCCCCAAAACTTCAAAGAAGCAGGGGAACCATGATTGGCCTGCTTATAGTGCCTCGCCATGGCATATGTTAAGTTCTGAGTACGAATTGCTGTTTTGTGTTCAGCTATCCTCAGTTTAAGTTGACGTTTTGTTTGACCTATGTACACCAGTCCACAGGGACACTTCAGAAGGTATACTACATGAGTACTGTTACAGTTAATAAATGAAGAAATAGAATATTTCTTACCAGTACGGGGATGTGAAAAATCTTTCGCATTGGTCGAGTTGGAGCATTGCGCACAATTGCCACATTTATAGAAACCCAGAGGTGGGCTAGGAAGCCAAGTAGTAGAAGGTGGGATATTCATATCTGAATGAAATGTCCTGCCCTGGTTGCACCAGTTTGTCTGTGGATTACAGAAGCGCAGAGAACTTTCTTTTCTATCGACTACTACCAAGGCCAATAGGACAGGCCTCCACGTTCCCTGCTGCACGCTGTGAAAGAAAACAAGATGACCAGCTTTGAATCTATTAATGCAAGTACAAATGCACGATCAGAGACATTATCTTTTACTGATGAACAAGGTGCTAACATTATTGTGTCACACTCTTTATTCAAAGACACGTTTATGCCTCCAGTGCCTAATATACTGTCATTGACTAGAGAATTAGAAGATTTGAAAAAATCAGAGTCCAGATTTCTTTGGCATTCCATAACTTTATCAGAATATTGGAAAGCCAAGCGTATCCCTCGAGGTTTACGCATGAACAAAATCCCGTCATTTGGTCTGGATGATCAACCCTTCATGCAAAAATGGGAACACATTCTAAATAAATGCTCCCTTGATCTTATGCTCTTGATAATTGAGAAGACCAAATCTGAACAAGACAAAATAAAAACTGAAGTGAAACGGGTAGAAGATGAAATGAAGAGCAAAGTTAATGCAGAAAAGTTTGCTGAGGCTGCTGAAAAAATCTCTTCTACTCTATCTGGCTTTGTGAAGGACTTACAGAACTATAAGATAAGGAAATATGAACGGGACACTAAAGACTATGCAGACGGGACAGTATATGATTGGCAAGGAAGCAGAAGGAGGTTTCTTAGGAACAACCGTCCACCCATGCCTAAATCTAATAGGTACACGCCTCTTTCTACAGCGAGTGAGAGAGACTCCTCTGAAGATCTGAGTGACGTCGGAGGCGGCGCTTCACCATATCCCAATTCCACTTCTTTTTTGGATCGAGGTTACAAACGCGAAAGACAAAGACGAGGCGGGGCTCAAGGGGGAAGAAGAAGAGAAGCCCCACCACCCACGCGCTGGTCCCCGCGGAACCTCCAGAGGAGACTGTAATCAATATTTCGGACATTGTCCTCACGGATACAGAGAAAGTAGTGCTTCGCAAAGGACTTTCCTTTGCCCCGTCGAATCAAAGTGACTCTTTCTCTCTTAAAGTGGACTCATTCAAATTCTTTAGACAGCTTCACCTTAAACATTTCTTTTCTAGGTCCAATGTCTTATCCAATGGTCATACTGTATGTAGAAACTATGATTCTAATACTAAGGAGACCCCTAGAGAAATGACTCCCTTTAAAAAGAAATCAAGGTTCTTACCCTCTTCTAATTTAAATCCTACCATTGTCACTTTTAGTCAGCTAGTTGAGCAAGACATGGCTAAAATAAGTAGGCCCTTTCCTCCCAAAAATAAAAATATGGAAAAAAGTGAACTGGATGCGCTACGCTCTTTGGAATCTAGACATGACATTATTATTCGTCCAGCTGACAAGGGAGGCGCTGTTGTGGTTATGGGCTTAAAGAACTACGATTGTGGTATATTTAAATTATTAAATGATGAAAAACATTATCAGCTCCTTCCTCATAATCCTACTTCCAGCACAAAAAATATGATTAATGAATTTATTGATACATCTCATAAAAAAGGCTGGATTACTGATAAAGAAAAGGCTTTTCTACTTATTGACCACCCTCGATGTCCAGTATTCTATGGTTTACCTAAAATTCACAAACGACTTGATGACCCTCCTTTGCGCCCCATTGTATCTAGTATAGGCAGCCTAACCGAACCTCTCTCTCAATTTGTTGATTTTTTTTTAAGACAATATGTTCACAGTTTACCATCATACCTCGGGGATACAACTGATGTGTTAAATTTGATTGACAATTGGAAGTGTGAAAGCAATGATGTCCTTGTATCGTTGGATGTACAAAGTCTCTATACATGCATACCCCACCATATAGGCCTACAAGCCATATTGTATTACCTTACCAAACGCCCCATTGATGTTTTGCCTCCTTCAGAATTCCTTGTTAATCTTGCCGAGATCATTTTATCTAATAACTTTTTTAAATACTATGATAAATTCTATTTACAACTTCAGGGGACTGCAATGGGGTCCTCGTTTGCACCCTCATATGCTTGTTTGGTGATGGGCCTATGGGAAGAAAAATATATAGAGAACACTGAAAATAACCCGTTCCATTCCAAAATATCACTTTGGCGCAGATATATAGATGATATTCTACTAATATGGAAGGGCACACTTAGTGAGTTAAATAATTTTCTGACTTATGTAAATTCTACTACAGATTATTTGTCTTTTACTATGGAGTTTAACAAGCAGTCCATTGATTTCTTAGACCTCACCATTTCTAAGGATGTAAATAATATCTTACAATCTACTATCTACCGTAAACCTCTTAGCAGGAATACCCTGTTAAGAGCAGACAGTAATCACTCACCTCACTTGATTCGTAATATACCAGTGGGCCAGTTCTTACGAGTCAGAAGAAATTGTAGTACCACAAGTGAATTTATGTCAAAAGCAGCCCACCTAGCGCGTCTTTTTGATCAAAGAGGTTATGATAAATCTGATATTTCTAAAGCTTGGGATAGGGCTTTTAACACAGACCGTGCCTCATTATTAAAGAAAAAACCTAAGCCTCATACGACATCTAAAGTATTTTTTTCAACTAGCTACACTCCAGCAGCAGGAAGAATAAAGAACATCATTCGCAAACATTGGCACGTTCTTAATAGTGACCCGACACTCAAAGACATCTGCGCTGAGCCGCCCAGGTTCATTTTTAGACGTGCCCGTAACATTCGTGACCGATTGGTTCATTCAGATATGAATATCCCACCTTCTACTACTTGGCTTCCTAGCCCACCTCTGGGTTTCTATAAATGTGGCAATTGTGCGCAATGCTCCAACTCGACCAATGCGAAAGATTTTTCACATCCCCGTACTGGTAAGAAATATTCTATTTCTTCATTTATTAACTGTAACAGTACTCATGTAGTATACCTTCTGAAGTGTCCCTGTGGACTGGTGTACATAGGTCAAACAAAACGTCAACTTAAACTGAGGATAGCTGAACACAAAACAGCAATTCGTACTCAGAACTTAACATATGCCATGGCGAGGCACTATAAGCAGGCCAATCATGGTTCCCCTGCTTCTTTGAAGTTTTGGGGAATTGAGAAAATCTTACCTTCACCCAGAGGTGGTGACATTATTAATAAACTTCTATGCAGGGAAGCGTTTTGGATACATACACTTAACACTCGAGAACCTCTAGGTCTAAATGATGAATTGAGTTTAACATGCTTCCTTTAAACACCTAAGCATATTAAAATACAGTGTTTAAGATTAATATATTTTTACTCCCATTGTATTGTGATCTTTGTAATAATGTGGGCACTTGCCCTTTAATGATTGTTTTATGAGTGTGACACCTTGGTTCAGAGGGATGTATTTGTTTTGGGTGGCCAACGCCCCCTTAATCACACCTGTTGATGATCCTTATTAATGGCTTCATTGCTCATTCTCTCCAAGGACTCTGATGAAGATGTAACCACATCGAAACGTTAGTCATTTATTTTTTGTTATGCACCTTTAATAAATAATTTAATCAGTAGACATCTGTGCTGCACCGGCGATTCCTTTTGTTTGATAACTAAGTGGCTCGGGGACCAGAATGTTTAAATTTTGGGTCCATGGCCTTGAAACTCCCCAGATCTTAATCCCATTGAGAACTTGTGGTCAATCCTCAAGAGGCGGGTGGACAAACAAAAACCCACTAATTCTGACAAACTCCAAGAAGTGATTATGAAAGAATGGGTTGCTATCAGTCAGGATTTGGCCCAGAAGTTGATTGAGAGCATGCCCAGTCGAATTGCTGAGGTCCTGAAAAAAAAGGGCCAACACTGCAAATACTGACTCTTTGCAGAAATGTCATGTAATTGTCGATAAAAGCCTTTGAAACATATGAAGTGCTTGTAATTATATTTCAGTACATCACAGAAACAACTGAAACAAAGATCTAAAAGCAGTTTAGCAGCAAACTTTTTGAAAACTAATATTTATGTAATTCTCAAAACTTTTGGCCACGACTGTACTTGCGCTGTAAAAACTATTAAGACTGTGTCTGTTCCCCGAATAGTGAGGTCAAAATATAATGTAGGATCTAGAAAAAATCTTATCGTAATTAAACCAGAAAAATGTAAAGTAAATGAACAAAAACAATTTTTAAAGTTTGGGCTCATAAATATTAGATCACTCACACCCAAAGCAGTTATTGTAAATGAAATGATCACAGATAATAGTTTTGATGTACTCTGCTTGACTGAAACCTGGCTAAAACCAAATGATTATTTTGGTCTAAATGAGTCTACTCCACCAAACTACTGTTATAAGCATGAGGCCCGTCAGACTGGTCGTGGCGGAGGTGTTGCAACAATATATAGTGATATTCTCAATATTACCCAGAAAACAGGATACAGGTTTAACTCTTTTGAAATACTTCTGCTAAATGTTACACTGTCAGACATGCAAAAGAAGTCTAATGTATCTCTTGCTCTGGCTACTGTATATAGACCACCAGGGCCGTATACAGAATTCCTAAAAGAATTTGCAGATTTCCTCTCAGACCTTCTAGTTACAGTTGATAAGGTGCTAATCATGGGAGATTTTAATATTCACGTTGATAATGCAAATGATACATTAGGACTTGCGTTTACTGACCTAATAAACTCCTTTGGAGTCAAGCAAAATGTCACCGGGCCCACTCATCGTTTTAATCATACACTAGATCTAATTATATCGCATGGAATCGATCTTACTGCTATAGATATTGTACCCCAAAGTGATGATATTACAGACCATTTCCTTGTATCGTGCATGCTGCGTATAACTGATATTAACTATATTTCTCAGCGTTACCGTCTGGGCAGAACTATTGTTCCAGCCACCAAAGACAGATTCACAAATAACCTGCCTGATCTATCTCAACTGCTATTTGTACCCAAAAATACACATGAATTAGACAAAATTACTGACAACATGGGCACTATTTTCTCTAATACATTAGAACCTGTTGCCCCCATCAAATTGAAAAAGGTTAGAGAAAAACGTACTGTGCCATGGTATAACAGTAATTCTCACTCTCTCAAGAAAGTAACTCGTAGTCTTGAACGCAAATGGAGAAAAACTAACTTGGAAGTTTTTAGAATTGCATGGAAAAACAGTATGTCCAGCTATAGACAGGCTCTAAAAACTGCTAGGGCAGAGCATATCCACAAACTCATTGAAAATAACCAAAACAATCCAAGGTTTTTATTTAGCACAGTGGCTAAGTTAACAAATTACCAGACGCCACCTGATTCAAATATTCCACCAACGTTAAATAGTAATGACTTTATGAATTTCTTCACTGATAAAATAGATAACATTAGAAATACAATAGCGAATGTAGATTCTACAGCGTCTAACCCTTCAGTTTCATCCATCGCACCCAAAGATAAACTGCAGTGCTTTACAAATATAGGACAGGAAGAGCTAAATAAACTTATCACTGTATCTAAACCAACAACATGTTTATTAGATCCTGTACCCACTAAATTACTAAAAGAGCTGTTACCTGTAGCCGAAGAACCGCTTCTCAATATCATTAACTCGTCGTTATCTTTAGGTCACGTCCCAAAACCATTCAAGCTGGCGGTTATCAAGCCTCTTATTAAGAAACCAAAACTAGATCATAGTGTACTGGCAAATTATAGGCCTATTTCAAATCTTCCATTTATGTCTAAAATTTTAGAAAAAGTTGTGTCTGCTCAATTGAGCACCTTCCTGCATAAAAATGATCTGTAAGAAGAATTTCAGTCAGGTTTTAGGCCCCACCATAGCACAGAAACTGCACTTGTTAAAATTACAAATGACCTGCTTCTTGCGTCAGATCAAGGCTGCATCTCATTTCTAGTCTTACTTGATCTTAGTGCTGCGTTCGACACCATAGATCATGACATACTCATAGATCGATTACAAAACTATACAGGTATTCAAGGGCAGGCTCTAAGATGGTTTAGATCCTACCTGTCCGATCGCTACCATTTTGTTTACTTAAATGGGGTGTCATCTCATTTATCATCAGTAAAATATGGAGTGCCACAAGGATCCGTCCTAGGTCCCCTTCTATTTTCAAGATACATGTTGCCCCTTGGTAATATTATTAGAAAATACGGAATTAGCTTCCACTGTTATGCTGATGATATTTAGCTATATATCTCAACGAGACCAGATGAAACTTCCCAATTATCTAAGCTAACAGAGTGTGTTAAAAATGTAAAAGATTGGATGACAAATAATTTTCTCCAATTAAATTCGGATAAGACAGAGATATTAATAATTGGACCAAAAAACACCACACAGAATCTTGTAGATTACAATCTGCAACTAGACGGATGTACTGTTACTTCCTCTACAGTCAGAAATCTGGGTGTTATATTGGACAGCAATTTGTCTTTTGAAAATCATATTTCCAATGTTACAAAAACTGCATTCTTCCATCTTAGAAACATTGCCAAGCTACGAAACATGTTATCTGTTTCTGATGCAGAAAAGCTAGTTCATGCATTCATGACCTCTAGACTGGACTATTGTAATGCACTTCTAGGTGGTTGTCCTGCTTCGTCAATAAACAAGCTACAGGTAGTCCAAAATGCAGCAGCTAGAGTCCTTACCAGGTCAAGAAAATATGATCATATTACCCCAATTTTACAGTCTCTGCACTGGCTACCTATTAAGTTCCGTATCAGTTACAAATTATCATTACTTACCTATAAGGCCCTAAATGGTTTAGCTCCTGCGTACCTAACTAGCCTTCTACCACGCTACAACCCATCACGCACCTTAAGGTCACAAAACGCTGGACTTTTGGTAGTTCCTAGGATAGCAAAGTCCACTAAAGGAGGTAGAGCTTTTTCACATTTGGCTCCCAAACTCTGGAATAGCCTTCCTGATAATGTTCGGGGTTCAGACACACTCTCTCTGTTTAAATCTAGATTAAAAACGCATCTCTTTCGCCAAGCATTCGAATAATGTATCTCTTAAATTGTGAGTGTAGTTGCATCTGCATTTTTATTCTTTAGCTTGGGTTAAACTAATTTTACTTTGTTGGATCAGCAGCTATGCTAATGATGTCTCTATTTTGTTTCTATGTTTTGCCACGGGATTTACATCCCGTGGTAACTAGGATTTACACAAGCTCCAGTCTGCATCCAGAACACCTGAGAAGAGATGATGCTGACCCTCAGAGGACCCCAGATGATCCTAACCTTGAATCAACAAACAGAACTAACAATTATTGCTACATGTGTGACTGCATCATATAATTACTATTAATTAATAATATTGATAGTTCATCATCTAGCTGACTACGTCTTGTATTATTATTATTATTTTTATTTTTCTAAAATCCTGTCAAACGTGCACAAACTACTAGCTACTACTAAATATTGTAGAAACATAATTTTCTGTAAAGTTGCTTTGTAACGATTTGTATTGTAAAAAGCGCTATACAAATAAATTTGAATTGAATTGAATTGAATCATTTAGCTTTAAATAAATACATTCTTCAATCTCACCTACAAAGGCTGTGTCTTGTAACAGATTTAATAAATGATATTTTGCAGCAGTTATCATACATACAGTCGGTATCTAGTCATAGTTGGGGCATGGCGAGGGTGGAGTCGGCGTGGGGTAAAACACAGTGACCATTGTGTGTATTTGAATGACAGCGCTCATTTCTAGAGACGCGAAGAACAACTGTAGTCTCTTTTAACTTTAATATTCATATACACTAGTCCATATCGATATTTGATTCATTGTTCAGCCCTACTTTATATTTATTAATTCAAAAATAGCCAAATACCTTGACGTTCTGCTTTATACAGCAAGTTCCATTTGTGACTTGATTCCGTGATTCGATCCATGTCACTTCGCAAACACAGACGGGGTGAATTTATGAATGAAAGCTCTGACACAAATGAAGTTGTTACGTATCCACATGCTTTTTTAAGTGGGTATACAGAAATCCTTGGCCTTTTCTAGTGGGTATACCTGCGTATCACGTAGACTACACCTCTTAGCAGATGCATTTTCATACTAGTTTAGGTTCGACACTAGGCTACATAGTTTGGCTTACGGTAGAATGATAAGTATAATGATATATGCAAGCCACTTTCTGAAACAACCTTACACAGTTTTGATAACATTAATAATCACCACAATGTTACGTAGTCTGCTGTGATGAAATGCCGACTGCACACATACACATGCTTAGTCTTGGGATTCTGGTTAACTTTTTTCTGCAGTCACTAGGCTATATGCAGGGACGGACTGGGACTAAAAAACGGTCCTGGACTTTCACTAGCCCGGCCCAAAGCAACTGGTGCACGTAAACTCAACAACAACAACAACACCTGGCATGAGTGTCACAAGACTTTAATTGTGGCTTATGATACTATACCATCCAACTGATAGTAATAGCACTGATGTTGACTAGATGTTGAGCTGGAGTCGGAGCTCTGCTCTTGGTCTAAGCTCAACCTGAATAAACAAATGATGGAATGGATAAAAAAAAAACTGGTTTTATTCCAGGATAGCATGTAATAGATTATATAATATGCTGTTATAATATCATATTATACAATCTAATCCATGCTGTCTTAAAATAAATGTATTACTTAATAATCCTAATTTATGCAGTAATTAATCTTACTGCACATATAATAATACCACATCTAAATGAAAATACACCATTACAAATGTAACTTCTGTATTCAAAATTTTCAAAGTTTGTAAGCATTAACTGTAACGTTACCAACATTTTTAAAAGTAAAAGCACAACATATTTCTTAATATTAGCTACTGCATGTGACATTTTACAGCTAAAATGTTGAAGTTTAGCTGTTTTAATTACTGTAATCATTAAAAATGTAGCAACCTGAATATCACTTCCTAACATCATCCCTAGCAAGTAACTCTCTTACTCCTCTCATGTTCCATACTTGGATCTGGATCTGCCTGTGGAACCAGCTCATCTTTCTGTCCCTCATCATCTTCACTGGTGGCATGTTGCTGCATAGCTGTCTGGCTTACTTCTTCACTGCTGCTAATATTTAACTGTGAGGTGCTGCTGCTGCTAAATATTTTAGTTAGTTTGCGACATTTAGCAGCTTCAGTATCTAAATTCCACATTTTTTTTTTCTCTAGTCTTCTTAGCCCCACCCTTTTCATTCCGTTTTTTTTTTACTCGCGTTATGCATATTGTTTGTTTGTTTCTATGCTTTTTCTATCTAATGTCTTTGCTGTTGGTTTCTTCCTACTCTTCCACTTCTTCTTGTCCTTACTTGGCGGCCAAGGCAAGTGCAGCTGGCATCCAACTTAAAGGTGCATTGCTGCCACCTACAGTACTTGAGATTGAGACATTTTAAAATCTATATTTTGTAAAAATAATAAAAAGAAAAACTGAATTATAATCTAAACATCTGTATTTTCATACAATTTAATAAATAAGTAGGCTAATAAATATATATGTCACGTACGGTGATACAAGGAACACGGAAGAGATCCAAATGCAGGTAAACAGGTTTATTGAGGGCTATCCAAAAAGCATAAACAGTCCAGGCAGGGTCAAAGAAAAACATGGGGAACAGGCACCAGAAATGTGAACACCAAACAGGTAGACCAGGAGGGAGGAGGACCGGAGGAGGTTCAGGGGGAGGGACGGAGGGCCAGACTAACAGAAAGGAACAGGGACAGAAGTGAACACAAAAACAAAAGGAAAAAACAACAACATGAAGCCCCCCAGGGCGGAGCAGAAGACCACCACATCCTTGTGGTCTACGCCAGAGTCCTCCAGGGCGGAGCGGAAGACCACCACAACCGTGTAGTCAGGGCGAGCGCCCCCCAGGGCGGAGCAGGAGACCACCATGTCCGTGTGGTCAGAGCGGAGGACCACCACGTTCTCGTGGTCGACGCCAGAGTCCCCCAGGGTGGAGCAGAGGACCACCACGTCCTCATGGTCGACGCCAGAGTCCCCCAGGGTGGAGCAGAAGACCACCATAACCGTGTGGTCAAGTCAACAGGAGGACGAGTCTGGTTGGGCAAGTCTGAAACAAAGAATCTGCACAAGTTAAGAGTAGCCTCCGTGGCCATGACAGGATCAGTCAGGCGCTCTGGGAGTCTCGCAGAGGCGAGTAAAGACTCTGGTCGGTCAGCCGAGACGTGACGAGGCTTTGGAAGTTCCCCAGAGGCGTGAAGAGACTCTGGTAATCCAGCTGAGACGAGGAGCGGCTCCAGTAGTTCCATGGTGTTAGGACTGGATTCCAGAAGATCAATGCTGACTTGACTCTGCTCCTTAAGATCATTGGTGACTTGCACTTGTTCTTGAAGATCACCGGTGACTTGACTCTGTCCCTGAAGATCACCGGTGACTTGACCTGACTCTGGAGGGTCCATGGTGACTTGACCTGACTCTGAAGGGTCCACGGTGACTTGACCTGACTCTGGAGGGTCATCGGTGACTAGCCCTGACTCTGGAAGGTCCTCGGTGACTAGCCCTGACTCTGGAAGGTCAGCGGTGACTCAGGAACAGCATCGGGCACCGCCTCGGCCTCCGGAACAGCATCGGGCACCGCCTCGGCATCGACCACCATCTCGGCCTCCGGAACAGCATCGGGCACTGCCTCGGCCTCCGGAACAGCTTCGGTCACCGCCTCGGGTAAGGCGACGGCCTGCTCGGGAACGTCGTCCTGGACGGCAGTGGCCCGCTCGGGAACGTCCTCCTGGATGGCAGCTATGATGGCGAGTTAGTGGCACCTTGTCTGGAGACTCAGGCATTGAGTCGGCCATCTTGTGCTGTGGCGCTGGGCTGGCGGCCATCTTGTGCTGTGGCTCTGAGCTGGCGGCCATCTTGTGCGGTGGCACTGGGCTGGCGGCCATTCCGTGCTGTGGCACTGGGCTGGTGGCCATCTTGTGCTGTGGCGCTGGGTTTGCAGCCATCTTGTGCTGAGGCGCTGGCTCAGCAGCCATGATGTGAACCATCTTGGGAATTTCTAGGATCTTGGATAGCTTATCGAAGTAACCGAGAAAGGTGTCAGTGGCCATCTTGGCCATTGGTGCTGAGCTGGTAGCCATCTTGCACTGTGGGGTGAAGCTGACGTCCATCTTGCTTCGTGGTGCGGGGTTGGTGGCTATGCACCGCAGCGTCACTGGGTTGGCGGCCATTAAGGGAAGTGTCGCTGACTTTCCTCTTCTGCCCTGGTGAGACGGCGGCTCTGGTCCCTCCCACGTGAGCCCCGAGTTGAAGGGGGGCCATGGTGGAGAGCGATGCTGAGCTTCCTCTCGCCCACCTCCTCCTCGGCGACCTCCCCTGGTCCCGCGAAACACGACCAGGCGGGTTCCCTCAAAGCGATCGCATCTCTCCCGCTCGGGACTGGGGAAGAAGCGTCAACCGACATACCGCTGGATCTCTGCTTGACAGAGTCCTTCTGTCACGTACGGTGATACAAGGAACACGGAAGAAATCCAAATGCAGGTAAACAGGTTTATTGAGGGCAATCCAAAAAGCATAAACAGTCCAGGCCGGGTCAAAACCAGAAAATCCAAAAACATAAAACAAAACAAGAACACACGGGAAAAGCAGACTCTGGGAGGTATCATACATACGACAAGGACTCCGTGACAAAGACTCAGACAGACCAGGTATAAATACACAAAAGGATAATGGGGAAACTGGAGACAGGTGGGGAACAATCAATTAACTAAACAAGGAGGAAGGTGACCAAATAAGGAAACAGGAAGTGATAATATGATAAACACCATGGGAACTGAGGACACCTAGTGGATACCCAGGGAACACAACCCAGACACTGTGACAATATAATGTTTAAAAAAAATATGATATAAACTATTAAAGTGAGACCTAAGCTAAGCAATAAAAAAAATAAGAAGGCACAAGTCAGCTCAAGGTGTACTTGACCTTTATGGTCAATAAAATTCATATTACTCGTCATCTCTCTGGTAGTGTGACTCTCTTCCTTTTCCTGTTGCGGCTGACCCCTAGCGGTCGTAACAACTGACAAGTATTTAAAGGTACAAAGTTACATTAAAAACATATATTTTAACATTTGAAGTTAAATTTTGATGTTAATTTAAACCCACTATTGTTTCATTGTTATATAGTCTATAAGTATTTAATGCAATTAGATCAGAAGAATTGAGAGTAATCCCTTACTTTACTTTTCCAAAGGAAAGTAATTAAATTACACTAATTAATTACTTGGAAATGCATTACTCCCAACACTGAGTATCCAACTCAGGAAGAGGAGGGATATCGGCATAGTGGAAAAGATTCAAACTAAAATTAGGGATACCATGCTAAATTTTGGGTAACACTTTACAATACGGGTGCACTAATATGCATTAATTCATGTTTAACTAATGCACAGATAGTCATGTGTTAATGTATGACTCATGAAGAACTAATAATAATAATTCATTACATTTATATAGCGCTTTTCTCTGCACTCAAAGCGCTTTACATAGAAAGGGGGAATTTCCTCAACCACCACCAGTGTGCAGCTCCACTTGGATGATGCGACGGCAGCCATATTGCACCAGAATGTCCACTACACACCAGCTTACTGGTGGAGAGGAGACAGTGATGAAGCCAATCAGTATATGGGGATGATTAGGAGGCCACGATGGACAGAGGACACTGGACGAATTTGGCCAGGACACCGGGGTTACACCCCTACTCTTTTTCGAAGAACATCCTGGGATTTTTTGTGACCAGAGAGAGTCAGGACCTTGGTTTAACATCTCATCCGAAGGACGGAACTAAACAATTAATTAATGATTACTGCATCAGCAACTAATAAAGGGTCTATATGTATAATAGATTAAGTAATAAATGAATTGCTATTAATTAAATGTGGCATTGTTTATTAATTCCTTAAAAACATATTTTATTAACTAATAGTGTAAATGAATGTGTTAATCAACACAATTGGTCAAAGATTTGCACTTCAACTTCCATTTGTCTGCTTTAATTAATCAATAGCTAATGATTTACAAATGTATCATTATGTATAACTTTACTTGTTGATGCACATGACTAACTAATTGTTAAGTAATATGTAATTTTGGTTTTGACATCCACACTATGGATTTCAATTTCCATCCTTCTACAACCGGGATTCCACTGTGCCAGATGAACTGCTGCATCCAATAGTTGATGGCACAGGAGTGTGTCAGGTTAACAGGGGTTAAAGTGGAAAAAAATCCTGAGCCTGAACTTTTTTTTTGTTGGGGGGGGGGGGGGGGGGGTTTGGAGAGAAACTCCAGACAGACTTAATTCAAATATTGACGATAGTCAATAATACAGTAACAAACAAAAATACAAACAAAAATACAGTAACAATAGCTTAAAGTGCTTAGAAAATGGTAAACAGACTGATATAGACATGAATCTCTTCAATGATTATGTTTGGCACCATTTATTTAAAAGTACTGTCAAATAAAGTGTTTTCTTCTAAACAATAACAAGTGCTTAAAGTGCTTAAATAATTAATTAAATAACGTTAAATAATTAAAGTGCTAAAGAACTGAACTGCTAAACTGAAGATTAGAAGTGAAATCAAGGCTATTATCACTTATTTTTCTGGGATGTAACTCGCATGTTGATTTGTAACCAACAGGCTAGTGAACGCTTTTTTTGTCTTCTGCCAGTTTTCTACACAGGGTAAACAGTTGCTGCGAAATTCTGAATGACAAATCATTTTCTGCTATAAATGTGCACACACATATTTTTTAATCACATACATGGTCAGTCATAGACAAAGGTGTGTCAGCTAATAGTTGCTCCCGGCTAGAGACCTGCACTCCCACGGGAGTACCGCGGGACCCAGCGCCACCGAGTGTGGCGCGGGACAATATTTGATGGGTGAATGCGGACGCGGGCGGCTAGATATTATTGTGTGCGGGTTGCGGGAAAATGAAATTATTTGCGGGACAAATAAAAGACAAAATAACAAAACAAAATAAAAGAACTAGAAACAAATAGACCTTTGTTTATAATAAAATTAAATAGACTTTGCGGAATGGGAGGATGCGGATGATACCATAGACAGCGACGTGTAGGCCTAATTCGATTCCGTAATAGCGATATATTTAAATGTCAAATTGGATGGATTAGAAGCACACAGACCGGATGATGTCCTCCAGTGGTGGAAAAGACGAATTTCCGAGATTAAGCAAACACGCCATGTACTTTGCATTCCAGCGCACCATCGGAGAGGGCTTTCAGTATTTGCGGTCGCATAATGGAGCAGAGACGGATTAAACTGAAGCTCTCAACAGAGAACGACCTGATATTCCTGCATGGGCACATTAAGTAGTCGTACAGTTATTTTTAGTCAATTCAGTTTATTTTTATTTATTTATTTAGCTTAATATTTAAAATTGATCTATTTTGTTATTGAGGAATAAGGATATTTTTTGTTAAATGTTTGAATGAATTGCTCAGGCCCCATAAGCTACTTTTCCTTTGAAACTGAAATAAATCCAGGTTTATTATTATTATATAATTTATTAGGCTATATAGCCTAATTATTATAGGTATATATATTTTTTATTTACATTTCTTACTTTTTTTACTGTATATGTTCTAAGTTCCTTGTTCATGTTCCTACTTTTAATTAAACGCAAATAAAACGAAACATTTGTTTATTTTCCGTTTCTTTTTAAATTTATATTCAACAGGGGAGCAAGTGAAAAAATAAGAGTAGCAGGCAGAATATGCAATTTATTAAAAAAAAGAAAAACTACTGTAGGCTATACATTTACCCGCGGGATTTTGCGGGCGGGAGCGGGATGAAACTTGATTGTTTGCGGCCGGGAGCGGGAGAAAATAACATATTTTTGCGGGAGCTGGACGGAAAAATCCCTCCCGCGCAGGTCTCTACTCCCGGCAACGTCGTGGTAAGTTTAAGTGCACTGGCAGCGGCTCTATGACCGGAGTCTGGTGCTGCTTTCCAGGCAGGTTTTAGCTCGCAAGTCACTATTTCAAACCACGACTAACGACTTTGTACCGTTCCAGGCAGGTCACGCCAAACTTTCTGAGCGCAAGGACATTTAGCTAGATTATTAATTTTATTGCAATGTTACATTGTCCTAAAATCTATTTTTAACGTGTACCACTTGCATAAACACTGGCTGTTGTTTCGCGTGCTGTGTGACGTCAGAACTCGGAGTACATCGATCTAGTACTAGTTCACAGGTGGGAAGTCACGGGTTTGACTGCCGTTCCAGTGCACTTTCACAGGTTTAAGGTTGGAAAAACACGGGTTACGGGTTGCCTGGAACGCGACATAAATCATAACGAGCAAGCACTTTCTTACCGCTGCTGGCATTCAGTAATTCCTCGAGCAAATCATGCAGAAACAAGCCCCGGGCTCTCTCAGTTTCTTGCACCAACTGCCAAAAGGCGCCATTTATTTTTGAGTCCTTTATCTATTGCTAGGAGTCTAGGACATCATCCCCAGGCTTCATAAACTTGCGCTCCATTTTTGTTTTCTCCGACAACGCTAACGTGACATTGACGTATGGGCGTCAATCATCCTTCACGCCCTTCTCTGCTTCTGATAGGCTTGTAACGTTAGTTAAAGCTGCGTTCCTCTCATATGATTGGTATAAGAAATAAATTGGCTCGAAAATATTAAACTGCATGCGCAGGCTCTCAAATATTATATTATTTTTTTTTCCTCACGGCCACACGCCGGAGATCCGGCACGGTGCCGGAATACTTTAAGCCCTGGGTTAAAGGAACACTCCGACTTTTTGGGACTTTAGCTTATTCACAGTATCCCCCAGAGTTAGATAAGTCCATACATACCTTTTTCATTTCTGTGCGTTCTGTAAGTGTTATTTGACGCACCCAACGCTAGCCTAGCTTAGCACAAAGACTGGATGTAAATGGATACTGGTAGCATAGTAATCCCAATAAGTGACAAAATAATGCAAACATTTTCCTATTTACATGTTGTGATCTGTATAGTCACAGAGTGTACAAATAACAAGGCTATATGAGACAGAGACCATTTTTAATCGTATAAATACTGGGAACTATATTCTCACTAGGCGTAGGAGCACAGCTAACGTTACTTGGGCGGAGTGGCTACTTGGGCGGAGTGATTAGCGCAGCACCCGAGACGCACCGTGGTGAGGAGAAGAGAGTTCGCTCAGAGTTGGAGTAATAAAGTCAGCAATTACTAGATTTATAGTGTACAATCATGGGTGTTCGCTGTATTGTAAAGAACTGCGACAATAAACAGGGGAGACCAGGTAAATACTATGATGTTTCATAGAATTCCAACCAAAAACGCTCATAAACGACATAGATCCAAACACACCTGTAAACACCATCACAAAGTATTTTGTTTGCTCTGAACATTTAACTGTAGACGACTATTTTGAAAAAATGCAAGTTGCCACACGGACCATGAAACGTGTGCTACAGGATTCAGCCATCCCATCGAAAATAAAGGCAGGACAAATTGGATCACCTGTTTCTGCGGTAAGTGTTCCATTATGTTTTGAGATGACTAACATTAGCCATACTGTAACAGTGCCATGCTTATGTAATATAACCTTAGTAGTGACACTATTACGTGAATAGGGGCTCCGTGTATCCCCTTTATTGTTATTATTGAGACACACTGTATGCAATGGCTATACTACAATTTCATTGAACTATGAATGATCATTATAACAAAATCACTTACTTGGTGGACAGCTCACTCGGCATGGGGCGTTTCTTCCAGTTGATCTTGTCACAATGGGGAAAAAAAGACAACTGCCGGGTGTATTAGGGCAGAGAAATCTTCCGTAGTAGTGACGCAAATATTTTGATTGTCATCAAGCCTTGACATTGATGGTAATATCCGGTCCCTTTCATTACAACAAAGGCACTTGGTTTCTTGTCATGTTCCACATTTACACCACCTGTCCGTGTTCCTTCTGATTCTCCCTTCGTCTTACAGCTTCCAAAGTTTGTAACTCCTCGTCTGTGTATTCTGGCTCAAAACTATATGGTTCTGGATCTTGGTTTGATACACAGTAAAATTCCTCAAAGTCAGCCATGATCACGAGTCACGTCTAGCTAGTTAGTCACATTTGTTTTGTTTACGGAACCATCAACAGGGCGTCTCGTGTGCTGCGCTAATCACTCCGCCCAAGTAACGTTAGCTGTGCTCCTACGCATAGTGAGAATATAGTTCCCAGTATTTATACGATTAAAAATGGTTTCTGTCTCATATAGCCTTGTTATTTGTACACTCTGTGACTATACAGATCACAACATGTAAATAGGAAAATGTTTGCATTATTTTGTCACTTATTGGGATTACTATGCTACCAGTATCCATTTACATCCAGTCTTTGTGCTAAGCTAGGCTAGCGGTGGGTGCGTCAAATAACACTTACAGAACGCACAGAAATGAAAAAGGTATGGATGGACTTATCTAACTCTGGGGGATACTGTGAATAAGCTAAAGTCCCAAAAAGTCGGAGTGTTCCTTTAAGCTTGAGGTCTAGGATTTAAAGGCAGAACACTGAGAACATGTGGCCGGGCTCTGCTATTTCATAACGCTGTGTCTAGACCGGACAAAGACACTAGAACCCATTATAATCAGTGATACTACACTGGATGCGGCACAACACTACACAACACAACAAAACCTCGACAGTAAACTGATGACACACTCTATTTCTGACGTACTCCAGGCTCTAGTGCTACTTCTGTTATGAAGGACAAATGGACTTGCAATGGTCTGTCAGTGTAAACAGCTGTAATGGTCGCAGCAGTTTAAACATGGTGTAACAGCGTCAGTAGTTCAGATTCTGGTGTGCTGGTATTTGTGTGCAGCCCAGCTTACCCATCCTTACACATTATCTGACATTACATTCACTGCATGTGCAACTGCCCCACAGGCCTTTAGTGGGGATAACAAAACCCATAATCTTAACATATTACTTAACAATTAGTTATTAGTCATGTGCCTCAACAAGTTATACATAATGATACATTTGTAAATCATTAGCTAATGATTAATTAAATCAGACAAATGGAAGTTGGAGTGCATATCTTTGACCAATTGTTGTGATTATCACATTCATTTAAACTATTAGATAATAAAATACAACCCGAATTCCGGAAAAGTTGGGACGTTTTTTAAATTTTAATAAAATGAAAACTAAAAGACTTTCAAAATCGCATGAGCCAATATTTTATTCACAATAGAACATAGATAACATAGCAAATGTTTAAACTGAGAAATTTTACACTTTTATGCACAAAATGAGCTCATTTCAATTTTGATTTCTGCTACAGGTCTCAAAATAGTTGGGACGGGGCATGTTTACCATGGTGTAGCATCTCCTTTCCTTTTCAAAACAGTTTGAAGACGTCTGGGCATTGAGGCTATGAGTTGCTGGAGTTTTGCTGTTGGAATTTGGTCCCATTCTTGCCTTATATAGATTTCCAGCTGCTGAAGAGTTCGTGGTTGTCTTTGACGTATTTTTCGTTTAATGATGCACCAAATGTTCTCTATAGGTGAAAGATCTGGACTGCAGGCAGGCCAGGTTAGCACCCGGACTCTTCTACGACGAAGCCATGCTGTTGTTATGGCTGCAGTATGTGGTTTTGCATTGTTCTGCTGAAATAAACAAGGCCTTCCCTGAAATAGATGTTGTTTGGAGGGAAGCATATGTTGCTCTAAAACCTTTATATACCTTTCAGCATTCACAGAGCCTTCCAAAACATGCAAGCTGCCCATACCGTATGCACTTATGCACCCCCATACCATCAGAGATGCTGGCTTTTGAACTGAACGCTGATAACATGCTGGAAGGTCTCCCTCCTCTTTAGCCCGGAGGACACGGCGTCCGTGACTTCCAACAAGAATGTCAAATTTGGACTCGTCTGACCATAAAACACTATTCCACTTTGAAATAGTCCATTTTAAATGAGCTTTGGCCCACAGGACACGACGGCGCTTCTGGACCATGTTCACATATGGCTTCCTTTTTGCATGATAGAGCTTTAGTTGGCATCTGCTGATGGCACGGCGGATTGTGCTTTCCGACAGTGGTTTCTGAATGTATTCCTGGGCCCATTTAGTAATGTCATTGACACAATCATGCCGATGAGTGATGCAGTGTCGTCTGAGAGCCCGAAGACCACGGGCATCCAATAAAGGTCTCCGGCATTGTCCCTTATGCACAGAGATTTCTCCAGTTTCTCTGAATCTTTTGATGATGTTATGCACTGTAGATGATGAGATTTGCAAAGCCTTTGCAATTTGATGTTGAGGAACATTGTTTTTAAAGTTTTCCACAATTTTTTACGCAGTCTTTCACAGATTGGAGAGCCTCTGCCCATCTTTACTTCTGAGAGACTCTGCTTCTCTAAGACAAAGCTTTTATAGCTAATCATGTTACAGACCTGATATCAATTAACTTAATTAATCACTAGATGTTCTCCCAGCTGAATCTTTTCAAAACTGCTTGCTTTTTTAGCCATTTGTTGCCCCCGTGCCAACTTTTTTGAGACCTGTAGCAGGCATTAAATTTTAAATGAGCTAATTAAGTGGATAAAAGTGTAAAATTTCTCAGTTTAAACATTTGCTACGTTATCTATGTTCTATTGTGAATAAAATATTGGCTCATGTGATTTGAAATTCCTTTAGGTTTCATTTTATTAAAATTTTAAAAAACGTCCCAACTTTTCCGGAATTCGGGTTGTATGTTAAAATATGTTATTAAGGAATTAATACATAATGCCACATTTAATTAAACAGCATTTGAATACAATGACTTACAGTCATAAAACGATGAACATTTTACAGTTGGTTTTAAGATTGTAAGACATTGTCTTCAAATGTTATTCAGCTTTAAATTGTCATATTTTGTGTAATACCCCATACAGTAGTGAAATACATAGCAATATTTACATATGATTTAACAGTTTATTGTAATACTGTACATTTAAAAAATCTAAAAGGTGTGCATCATACAACTAGATGAAGTCATTGTCTTCAAATGCTATTGAAGTCAGACACGTTTATACCAATGTCGCATAACTTTAGAGACGGTCCCTAACGTTGAATAGGCGAATATCGAACGTCCAAAGTCAAACCAACTTCATGCCAGCGTTCAGACTAATGATTAATCGCCATTGTGTGAATTATTCGCTCGAGCTAAATCACTTTCAATTTGCCCAGACTCGTTATCGCGTCGCCCAGAGCGAATTTGATTTGACTTGTATGCAATCGCGTCACCAGAAATATCAGCTGTGTTAGGTAGCACACTAACACCAACAATTTTCACATTTATAAACACAACTTACCACTTTTTTTGTGTATGTAAACGTCTTCTTCTTTTCTCTTGGTATTTCCTCCCCGTGCCTTTGCGCGGGTAAAATGCGTGGTACCCGCACTCCCCCCACTCCCAGTTCCAGCTGAGGGGCAGTGTACTGAAGCTTGATCATATATATCTTGATGCTGAAAAAAAGTGACAAAGATATTGTTTCACAAGAATGAAAATAATAAATGACAATATTTCCCAAGGGATTTGATAGGCCTACTTACTATCTCTACAATACAATCAAATGTTCTGAGTCGGACTCGAAGCAGACTGCAGAGCAACCTGTAGCTGTAGGCAGAGCTTGGCCTATCAGATTGAAGAAGTGCTCGGTCACGTGTCAACTCTCTGATTCTGATAACATCGTGAGCCAATGAAAGGAAAGTGCGCCAATTTTTTATTTTTTGGATTGTATTATATTGCTAGTTGAATTACTAGCTCAAGGCTCGAGCCGCCGATGTATTCACTGGAGATAAAACTTTTGAACAAAGTTTATGTTAGAGAAACCAAAAAATCGTCTTTAAAGTTAGTAAAATGGTTGCAAAAGATTGGCTTGTTGAAACGCAATATTAAATGCAAGAACTGCGACCATAAAATGAACATGGTTGCCTCCCAGTCCAAGGACCTTTACATCTGGTAAGAATAAATGCTTTGTTTTTATGATTTATCATAAAATAAACTTAAATATCTTAAATGCTAGCCTAGTGTGTTAGTTGTTATTTCAAGAGGGGTTATAAAAATGTGACTTAAAAATTTTATAAACTTTAAAAGGCAATTTAAATAAATGTGAGCGCTGCACATTTCGAAGTAAAAAAAATATGGTGCGGTTGCGGCCCATAGCTCACTGTTTCAGAGCAGTTGGCAATAAGCCTACTGCACACTAACGTCATTGCTTATGATCCACTGATAATAAACTATGACAATGTACATTGTATTTATGTTGTAATTTAATGTAGATCATTGTAAGAGTGACAATTTATCATGATTGTATTTTATCTAATCAGTTTGAATAAACACCTAGAATTAGTAAAAATAGATTTCAAGTACTGGTAAATAGATTGTACTACTATCAGCACAATAATCAGTCTGTTGTCTTTTTTTAAAACATTATTTTATTTTAAAAAATCAAATATTGCTCAACATCTGTATCGACATATTTGTACTAAACATCATTATTTTTACATAAGCTTTTGTTGTATTAATTAGGCTATATATCCAACCTATTGTGTGTGTGTGTGTGTTCCAAGACATATATTAAACATGTCAACTTATCATAGAGTCTTATGTCCTGAAACTTCCAGGGAGTGTCGACGTAAAAGATGTGGACGGTTGAGAAGAAGTGTTCGGACAAACTCACTTTTCTCACAATCACACTGCAGTCTGTTCACATGGATGAAGTATATACATAGGTAAGCAATGCATTACATAACTACAGTATTTGACATATTACACTATTTGCATGGTGTATGTTGAGTCCATAGAGCACAATTGAATTACAGCATGTTTTCATAGTTTATGGTGGCATAAAAAAAATATGATGGTCAATCTATAGCATATCCTATTGCAAAAGCATTTCCTGTAATATACCCCAGCATACTTTGCCAGATATCTTACAGTAACTCAAAAACTGTAAAACAAACTCTTTTTAAAATTGCATCAAGTTGACTATATCTCGACCATACTTTGAATTAGTATTTAGGATGTCTTGTAAAACATCTAACAGAAGCTTCTAAAAGAAGATGATGGTGGTGATTATATATGTTTTCACTGTGATGCTTTCAAGTTTAGTCAGTTTCTGTACAGCACTACAGTATGTTGTACTGTTTAGTTGTATGTTTGACAGAATCTATTAATATGCAAATGTTTTTTATACTTAGAAACTAGTGTTCAAAATTCAGGATACTAAGTACAAACTATGCTTTGTGGCCTGCAGGTTGATAAAGCGCACAGTCTCTTTGTGTAAAAATGCAAAGTTCTGATTTAATGATAATAATACTTTTTGTTAATCTTTGTAGATTTGCTCAGGGTTTACATCTACGGCAAGTAGACATGCTTCAAGATGGCATTGCAAAGAGCACAGCAACACTTTCCATGATGTCAAAGAAACTCAGAAGAATTTGTGTACAAAGCCTGGAGAAGCACCGGGAAAAAAAGACAGAAAGTTGGTGGAGTTAATGTCCTTGTTCACATTGATGAGAGCAAGTTTTGCCACAAACGCAAGATAGAGTAATCTAAATGTGCAATTTTTACTTTCACTGACATTTTATTTATTTTGTTTAACCTAAAGAAGGGTTATCTCATGCTTAAGTAGAATAAAACAGGAATGTGTTCTTAACAGAAAAATTAAATGAATATTCAATTCCTGTCCCTCCATTGACAGCTACGCAACTACCACTTCAAAAAATTCATGAAGAAATCATTAAACTAATCCATGTGACTTCAGTGGTTTAACCTCAATTTTATAAAATGACGCAAGTGCTTTGTTTCCGCAAAAACCCCCACATAATTTACCACTTTATTTACAAAATATTAATCTTCAAATTTGGTATACTTGAGATCAAAGCTGCGAGCAGACGCCCCATTCTTCGCCTTGTGAAGAAAAGAAACAAGGAGACCCTTGTTCCCATCGTCAAACGTCAAAGTCTAGTTGTGAGTGATGAGTGGAGAGCATATGCCAGTCTTTCCCAGGAGGGCTACAAGCATGTCAGAGTCAACCACAGCCAGAATTATGTAGATCCACAAACAGGACTACATACTCAAAACATTGAGAGAGCATGGCAGACTTACAAGAGGGAAGTTTGGCGTATGCGGGGGAATCGTTCTGAGAAGGCCTTAAAAAAACAGCTCAGCTTCATAGAGTGGACCTACTGGTTAGCAAGAAGACATAAACATGGAGTACTTGGAAGACTTCTCAAGGACATAAGGAATGGTAACCGCAGATATGTTTAGGAACTTTCTGTAAACCTTACTGTCATGAAAGGCAAAATGTATTCATTAATTATTATTTGTTGTTTATAACTTTTGATCTTGGTATTGGGCATTTGAGAAATGTTCTTGTAGAAAAGTATTGAGAGTGTTTTCTCGCTTTGAAATGCTCAATATATAACGTTTGTCACATAATCTGATGGTTCAGATGTGATCCTGATACCCTAGTAAATAATGGGTTGTATTATTTGGAGTGTTTTTGTATTTAATAAAGGTGCATTTTTTTCTCTTATGTGCTGCCTATGGTGTTTGTTCTACTTCAGTCAGGTATGCAAAACATGTTTTAAATGGTAATTATGTTGCATACAATTAATGGAAACCTGTATGCAATCTGTTGATAGGTTATAGACTTTCTACTGATATCAACTGTTTTTCACTTTAATTAGATAGTCCTAAAATATATCTACTAACGCTTAGTGAAGAATGTCTATTAATAGTCTACTGATCATAAACAATATATTTGTTGACAAGCAACAGATAAGCAACTAATCTTCAGTTGACTATCAACAGATTATCAACAAATGGTAAATACAGAAATGTGATGCATTTGACACCCCTTGGGTAGGATATACAGTATCATATACTGACATGACAGTTGACTTTCAACTGACAGATTGATTTTGAGTTGTTGATAGACAGCTTAGAAGATGGTGACTCAATCTACAGAAAGTTAGTTGACAATTGGCTAATAACCTATTGCAAAATAACATTGAAAGTCAACAGGCACTTTTTGTAAAATCTGTAGATTAACACTTGAAATGTACCTTATAGTCTATAGGCAGTTAGTTGAACGTATGTTACTTGTCTGTTGAAACAATGTTGTTGAATGTCAACTGATGCACTGTTGACAAGCTACTGAATGGCTACTAATAAGTAGTAGAGTCTCAACGAACGGACTATCAAAATAAAGTGTTACCATACGTGCTGAAGTGGCACTTGATTTTGTGTTTGCCTATCGCAGGACTGCCCAGTTTCGGTCTGCTAAATAGTGAGGCGTGGCCAGCTGACTTCAATCACAGGTAAACAGGCAAATATAAAAGCGGTAGTTTTTACCTCGGCAGCCCTTGTGTGAAGCCTCCTCATGTTAAGACCGATGAGTATAAAGACCATTGACTCTACCTGGACGACTCCACCTAGCAAGGACACCGACAAGGCACTTGAGTATTGCTATTCCACCATTTAAATTTTTGTATAGCTTGTTCTCAAATATTATTTAGTTCACTTGTTGTCACTATGTGTTTTCAGATCTCTACTATCACTACTAACACTCAAAGAGCACGCAATGTATCTCGAAGGAAGGCCTGTCTGACAAATCTATGGCCTGTCCCTCTGACCTCTACTACTATACTCTCTATTCCTGTTAGTCTCTGGAACTGCCAGTCTGCTGTTAACAAAGCAGACTTAATTTCTTCTATTGCTACTCATTCTGGTCTCAACCTCATGGCACTGACTGAGACTTGGATCAAACCTGAAGACCATGCCACTCCACCAGCCACTAATTTCACTTGTTCCCACACTCCTCGTATGACTGGGATGGTTGGAGGTACTGGTCTCCTTATATCAAAATAATGGAAATTTGATCTCTAACCATCACCTACAGGTAACGTTTCATTTTAATCACATGCCATTACTGTAACCCACCCTGTTAAAATCCACTTTGTGGTCTTTTATCGTCCCCCAGGTCACTTGGGAAACTTCTTGGAGGAGTTGGATGTGCTGCTATCAGACTTTCCTGAGGATGGTACTCCTCTGGTACTCTCTCTGGTACTGCGGGGTGGTGTTGGCGCAGTGAATAAGACACATGCCTTTGGTGTGAGAGACCCGGGTTCGAACCCACTGTGAGACACCAATGTGTCCCTGAGCAAGACACTTAACCCCTAGTTGCTCCAGAGGCATGCGACCTCTGACATATATAGCAATTGTAAGTCGCTTTGGATAAAAGCGTCAGCTAAATGTAAAAATAAATAAATAAATAAATAAATGCTTGGTGACTTCAACATCCACCTAGACAAAACCCCAAGCTGCTGACTTCAACACTCTGCTCACCTCATTTGATCTCAATCGAATGTCTACTACAGGTGACTTGCAAATCAGGCAACCAACTGGACCTCATCTACATGCGCTGTTGCTCCGTGGACAACTCTTAAGTTGTTCCACAGCACACCTCAGACCACTTCCTCATTACTGCTAACCTAGCACTTACTCCTGAAGCGGCACACACTCCAACACAGGTCACCTTTCGACGGAACCTATGCTCACTCTCTCCTATCTTCTGTGGTTTCATCCTCGCTTCCTGCACGCTCTCAGTTTTTCAGCTCTGGACACGAACAGTGCTAGGGACACTCTTTGCTCCACTCTAAACTCTTGCTTGGACAACTTTTGCCCACTGCCATCTACACCAGCACGCATCACCCCATCTGCCCCGTGGCTGTCTGAGGTTCTCTGTGAACATCTCTCTGAACGCATGGCTGCAGAGAGGAAATGGCATAAATCAAGAAACTCTACCAACCTCAGTCTGTATCAGTCTATCCTCTCTTCCTTCTCTGCAAATGTTTTCACTGTTAAAACATCCTACTACCACAACAAAATTAACAATTGTTCGCTCGGACACTCTTCAAAACTTTCTCTTCTCTTCTTAATCCGTCTCAACCTCCTCCTCCATCGACTCTTACAGCTGACGACTTTGCAGTTTTCTTCACAAATAAGATCCATCAGTGACCAATTCTCCACACCACAGACCGAGGATAACTTCACAATGACCAATGCACACTATCTCTCCTCCTTCTCTCCACTCTCAGGTAGACGTTTCAAACTGATCCTGTCCAATCATCCTACTACTTGTCCACTTGATCCAATCCCCACCCACCTCATTCAAGAGATCTCTACTTCAGTCATACCTTCACTTACTCACGTTATCAACTCCCCTCTTCACTCTGGAACATTTCCCTCAGCATCAGGTAAGCCCACTGCTTAAGAAACCATCTCCAGCACTTCTAGAAAACTACAGACCGGTATCCCTTCTTCCAGTCATTGCCAAGAAACTTGAGCGAGCGGCGTTCAACCAGCTCTCTATGTTCCTTGTACAGAACAACCTCCTGGACAGCAACCAATCTGGCTTCAAAAGTGACCACTCAAATGAGACTTCCCTACTCTCAGTTACTTAAGCCCTGCGACTGGCAAGAGCAGCTTCATAATCCTCAAATCCTCAGTACTCATCTCACTGGACCTGTCTGCTGCTTTTGACACCGTTAATCATCAGATTCTACTGTCCACCCTCAGAAAGATGGGCATCTCTGGAACCACACTCTTGTGGTTTAAATCCTACTTCTCTGATAGAGCCTTCAGGGTGTCTTGGAGGGGTCATGTTTCTAAGTCACAACAACTTGCTACTGGGGTTCCTCAAGGCTCAGTACTTGGTCCACTTCTATTCTCCATCTACATGACGTCATTAGGATCTGTCATTCAGAATCATGGCTTTTCTTATCACTGCTACGCTGATGATTCCCAGCTCTACTTCTCATTCCAACCAGATGACCCGATGGTAGCTGCTCACATTTCAGCCTGTCTGAGTGACATTTCTAGCTGGATGAATGACCATCACCTTCAGCTCAACCTTACCAAGACAGAACTCCTGGTGGTTCCAGCTAACCCATCGTTTCATCACAACTTCTCTATACAGCTGGGTTTGTCAAACATCACTCCTTCCAGGACAGCCAGAAACCTAGGAGTTATGATGGATCATCAGTTAACCCTTTAGGCGCCAGAGTTTTTTTCGATTCGATTTTGATCTTAATTTCAAAAGGCTATATCTTAAAAGTGATAAAAGATAGAGACTTTCTGTCAATTATAAAAATATTAAGGATAACCCAATGTTTATGCAGGGATTACATTTCCCAATCTAATTTGCTTATTATGAAGTCATATGGTGGTGGTCATCTTGAATTATAGAATTTTCATGAAAAGTCACGTGTTTAAATGCTAAAATGCAGCACTTCTTTCCCCCAAAATTGTCCCTCACCTTCTGTGTGCTATATTGCACAATACTGAATGCTCAGGTAAATAGTAAGTAGTAAACAAACTGTGTAAATCATTACTAATAAATGGTAGAAACAAACCGAATGCATGTAGCAGTTGGGATTTTCAATTTAATAATAATAATAATAATAATTCATTACATTTATATAGCGCTTTTCTAGGCACTCAAAGCCCTTTACATAGTCTGGAGGTATCTCCTCATCCATCACCAGTGTGCAGCATCCACCTGGATGATGCGACGGCAGCCATAGTGCGCCAGAACGCCCACCACACACCAGCTTACTGGTGGAGAGGAGACAGAGTGATGAAGCCAATCAGCAGATATGGGGATTGTTAGGAGGCCATGATGGTCAGAGGCCAATGGGCAAATTTAGCCAGGATGCCGAGGTCACACCTCTACTCTTTTCGAAAGACATCCTGGGATTTTTAATGACCACAGAGAGGACCTCGGTTTAATAGAGGACCTCGGAATAATATATATTATTCATATGACACACAAACACAAGTAGACAAGACCTGTTTAGTTCAAAAGCTATGCCCCATGTCACATCGCCTCTGCTCCTGCTACGAGCTGCGTGGCCAGATCTGCCTCGCGCGCGCCGAGTGTGCACAGGTCGGACTATTGTCATTGTCATTGTGACTCCCCACCTTGCCTCCTAACTGTCCTATGAATACTTCAACTTCGTCTAACATACCCAGTGGCATTAGACAAAGTATCCACTACAATACTGTCGCCGCGATTGCAGAGAGACACGCGGTCAGAAGACAAAGCTATAGCGCTGTAAAAATATCCCGCCTCGTTCCCCGCAACACTAACACGCCTGCAAACTTTGTGATGAACACTCCGACCCCGGGAAACATTGTTCACACCACTGACATTGTGCAAAGGATTCACCATTTGTGCTTTGTGTAGGGCTATACTTTCACTTTCAGTATCGTCTTCTGAATGCAGATATTCCCGTTCAGAATCAGGGTCCGCGAATAGAAGTCCGAACACTTCATTGTGGGTTTATTGAAGCTTTATTAATGCCATTAGATAATAATAATAATAATAATAATAATAATAATATAATAATATAATTTATTGGCATTTATAATCTAATGCCAATACTCGCTGACGTTGACAATATTGCTCTGATAAAATGGCTTACTCTCACACTAGCTCCGCTTTTGTTCGCACTGATTCAATGCACTCTAGCTCGAAGATTTTGTATAGAAGCATGACGTTTTTTTGAGTCAGAGATGAAGTATTACATGCCTGCCATGTGGTGCAGGGGGGGTTGCATGAAATTTGACACCAAAATCAGCCATTTTATTCAGTGCCGCATCTTGTCACGTAAACTCGACCGTGGCGCCAATAGGGTTAAAAAAAAACATCTAAAGTTAAGTATGTAACCCTGGTTCCTCGAAGGAATGAGACGCTGCATCGAGAACGTTTTGGGAAACGCCTCCAGCGTGACGTCTCTGAATAACGTGTGCAATCAGTCCAATGGATGGGTGAGACGTCATAGGCGGGTGACATCATAGACCAGTAAGCATAAAAGCATTAGCGGCGAAGCCGGCAGCCAGCCTCAAAGGATGAATGCCGGAACAAGGAACCAGGGTTACATACATAACCTTAGACATTCCTCTTCAGGAACTCGAGCTGTGTCGAGAACGTTTTGGGGAACGAGAATGCCCACGCCACCAGACTTTCAAATCTCTGCCTAGTGTGGAAGAGCACAGCTAAAGCAAGAGAAGGAGACATGAGCCTGACAGTAATTGTCACAGTGTCTGGGTTGTGTCCCTGGGTTTCCACTAGATGTCCTCCTTTCTCACGGTGTCTGTCACCTTATCACTTCCTGTCTCCTTATTTGGTCACCTTCCTCCTTGTTTATGCTTTTTGGATTGCCCCTAAATAAACCGCATACCTGCATTTGGATCTCTCCGTGTTTCTTGAATCCCCTTCGTGACAGAAGGACTCCGTCGCACTGAGATCCAGCGGTATGTCTTTTTCCCGTTCCCCAGCCAAGATGGCGGAGCGGAGAGCTAAGTATCTCCGGCTGATCGCCCTCCGCCAAGAGGGCAATGAGGTGGGTGCCCTGGCACAGGTGTTCTGGTCCCTGGCCGAGGGTATGGGATACAACGATGCGGCCTTGAAGGACTACTTCAACGGCGGGCTGGATGATCCAGTGTCTCAGGAGGAGATGGTACATTTAGAGACGCTGGGATACTGGGAGTTTGTGTACTATGTGCAGCATCGGCTTCTGTGGAATGCCCCAGCCACTCCGGTCTCTTCCGGTGGGGCGGTCCCCAGCCCAGCACCACAGCTCAAGATGGCCGCCAATCCAGGGCCACAGCACAAGATGGCTGCCAGCCCAGAGCCACAGCACAAGATGGCCGCCAGCCCAGCGCCACAGCACAAGATGGCCGCCAGCCCAGCGCCACAGCACAAGATGGCCGCCAGCTTGCAACCACAGCACAAGATGGCCGACTCAACGCCTGAGTCTCCAGACAAGGTGTCACCGACTCGCCAAAATAGAGGGCGGAGGAGGAGGCGTCTACCGTTCCTCAAAGCCCAGAGGACGTTCCCGAGGCGGTGCCCGATGCTGTTCCGGAGACCGAGGCGGTGCCCGATGCTGTTCCGGAGGCAGAGGCGGTGCACGATGCTGTTCCGGAGGCCGAGGCGGTGCACGATGCTGTTCCGGAGGCCGAGGCGGTGCACGATGCTGTTCCGGAGGCCGAGGCGGTGCACGATGCCGAGGCGGTGCCCGATGCTGTTCTGGAGGCCGAGGCGGTGCCCGATGCTGTTCCGGAGGCCGAGGCGGTGCCCGATGCTGTTCCGGAGGCCGAGGCGGTGCCCGATGCCGAGGCGGTGCCTGATGCTGTTCCGGAGGCCGAGGCGGTGCACGATGCTGTTCCGGAGGCCGAGGCGGTGCACGATGCTGTTCCGGAAGCCGAGGCGGTGCACGATGCTGTTCCGGAGGCCGAGGCGGTGCCCGATGCCGAGGCGGTGCCCGATGCTGTTCCGGAGGCCGAGGCGGTGCCCGATGCTGTTCCGGAGGCCGAGGCGGTGCCCGATGCTGTTCCGGAGGCCGAGGCGGTGCCCGATGCCGAGGCGGTGCCCGATGCTGTTCCGGAGGCCGAGGCGGTGCCCGATGCCGAGGCGGTGCCCGATGCCGAGGCGGTGCCCGATGCTGTTCCGGAGGCCGAGGCGGTGCCCGATGCCGAGGCGGTGCCCGATGCTGTTCCGGAGGCCGAGGCGGTGCCCGATGCCGAGGCGGTGCCCGATGCTGAGGCGGTGCCCGATGCTGTTCCGGAGACCGAGGCGGTGCCCGATGCTGTTCCGGAGGCCGAGGCGGTGCCCGAAGCCGAGGCGGTGCCCGATGCTGTTCCGGAGGCCGAGGCGGTGCCCGATGCCGAGGCGGTGCCCGATGCAGTTCCGGAGGCCGAGGCGGTGCCCGATGCCGAGGCGGTGCCCGATGCTGTTCCGGAGGCCGAGGCGGTGCCCGATGCCGAGGCGGTGCCCGATGCTGTTCCGGAGGCCGAGGCGGTGCCCGATGCTGAGGCGGTGCCCGATGCCGAGGCGGTGCCCGATGCCGAGGCGGTGCCCGATACTGTTCCGGAGGCCGAGGCGGTGCCCGATGCCGTTCCGGAGGCCGAGGCGGTGCCCGAGGCCGATGCTGTTCCGGAGGGCGATGCGGTTCCGGAGGGCGAGGCGGTGCCCGATGCTGTTCCGGAGGCCGAGGCGGTGCCCGATGCCGTTCCCGAGGCCGAGGCGGTGCCCGATGCCGTTCCCGATTCGGTGCCCAAGACCGGTCTAGAGTCAGGGCTAGTTCCTGTTGACCGTCCAGAGTCGAGTCAGGTCCCAGTGGACTCTCCAGAGTCAGGGCCAGTCACTGATGACCTTCCAGAGTCAGGGCGGGTCACCGTTGGACGTTCAGAGTCAAGTCAAGTCACTGGGTGGGCTGCTGCTCGGGCCTGTTGGACTCCGGCATCGACCACAGGGGGGTGGTGGTCATCCGCTCCGCCCTGGGGGACTCTGGCGTCGACCACGAGGACGTGGTGGTCCTCCGCTCCACCCTGGGGGGCTTCCGCTCTGACCACGAGGACATGGTGGTCCTCTGCTCCGCCCTGGGGGGCTTCCGTTCTGACCACACGGACGTGGTGGTCTTCCATTCCGCCCTGGGGGGCGTCCGCTCTGACCACGAGGACGTGGTGGTCTTCTGCTCCGCCCTGGGGGGCTTCTGCTCTGACCACACGGACATGGTGGTCTTCTGCTCCGCCCTGGGGGGCGCTTGCCCTGACTACACGGTTGTGGTGGTCTTCTGCCCCGCCCTGGAGGACTCTGGCCTCGACCACAAGGACGTGGTGGTCTTCTGCCCCGCCCTGGGGGGCTTCATGTTGTTTTTTGTTTGTTGTTTTTGTATTTACTCCTGTCCCTGTTCCTCTCTGTAGTCTGGCCCTCCATCCCTCCCCCTGAACCTCCTCCAGTCCTCCTCCCTCCTGGTCTTCCTGTTTTGTGGTTACTTTCTGGTGCCTGTTTCCAATGTCTTTCTTTTCTGGCCCTCCATCCCTCCCCCTGAGCCTCCACCTGTCCGCCTCCCTCCTGGTCTGTTTTGTGTCTGTCGTGGAGCGTCTGGGAGCCGCTCCGTAGAGGGGGGGTTCTGTCACAGTGTCTGGGTTGTGTCCCTGGGTTTCCACTAGATGTCCTCCTTTCTCACGGTGTCTGTCACCTTATCACTTCCTGTCTCCTTATTTGGTCACCTTCCTCCTTGTTTAGGTAATTAATTGTTCCCCACCTGTCTCCTGTTTCCCCATCATCCTTTTGTGTATTTATACCCGGTCTGTCTGAGTCTGTGTCACGGAGTCCTTGTGTATGTTTCATGCTTTCCGTAGTCTTGCCCTTGCCGTGTGTTATTGTCTGTTTTCATGTTGTTTGGATATTCTGGTTTTGACCCTGCCTGGACTGTTTATGCTTTTTGGATTGCCCCTAAATAAACCGCATACCTGCATTTGGATCTCTCCGTGTTTCTTGAATCCCCTTCGTGACAGTAATCAGGAATAACCCGTCTAATGGACAAACTTCAGAAGGAGTAAGTCCTGACCCCCAAGAGAGGGGAGATCAGAGGACTCAAGGCTTAGGATGGCATCCTGATCACCGCTTAGCATAAGCTTCTTCTGGCCGAATGCCTCAGCCTCAGCGCACCATGGAGGAAACATGTAACCAGAGGGTTTCTGCCCACTGACTGTGGAGAGCCTGCAGGAACTCCAGCACTGTACCAACCAGGCAGTTAACTGGGTCCTGCTGGCGGTCTCCTCACCAAGAAGTGAAAATCTTAGACTTCAATGCATACAGTTTCCTCATTGAAGGAGCTCTGGATTGGAGATCGGAAGCTAAGAGTTGTGCCTCCTCAGAGACCACATCTACTGTACAGCCTCTAAGCTCCCACAAATACCCACACTTGCCATCTTTGCACTTGACCACTTGATTACTTATTTGACCTCTTTCCTGTATTTGGCCTAGTGTTCGAGTGAGCATGATGACCACAAGTGTGTGTCGAACTTTTCATGACCTGATGACTGTGTTTCCCAATCCTGGTCCTGGAGAACCCCAACACTGCATGGTTTTAGTGTCTCTCTTATCTGACAAACACACTTTTGAGGTCTTGGAGTCTTCACTGATGAGCTGATGAGTTGAATCAGGTGTGTTTGAACAGGGAGACGTCTCAAAGGTGCAGTGTTAGGGTTCTCCAGGACCAGGATTGGGAGCCACTGCCTTATGGGACACTTATGTGTTTACAGAGATTTTTAATATCTAATAATTATAAATATTTCACATACTGTACATTGATCTCGGCAAAAAGTCTGACGATTTCCTCCAAAACATGATGTATGATGGGATACACTAAGCATTGTATAGTGCTCCGGAGCAGTATTGGAGAGGTTTAGTGTGTGTTAAGGACTCTGTGCTTTGGCATTATTAAGACCGGGGACAGTCTTGTGCACACACTGTCACGTACACACACTCTCAAGTGGCCAAGACTGCAAGTGTGGGTATCTGGACAGGGTCAAAGTCTTAAAAATGAACCCTAAACACAGTCGCACATCACAGTCTTAATAATTCAGTTTAACACTTGTATGATATTGTCTCATCTGACACTATCAAAAGAATTAATATGACTATAGCTTGCTATTAATTACTTGCTTTTAATAATGGATGCATTTAACATTTAATTATACAGCATCTTTACAGAGGCTGCTTTTATGGTCTAAACAAAACCCAGTGTAATGCATAAGTTGCACATAATTAATAATATTTACTCCCTTTCTGTCTTACAGGATTGTTTGCAGATAATGCTGTTCTTCTTTTTCAGAAGTTTTTGGTGAGCCAACCCTCACAAACCTTCCTAAAAACTAAAAGAGCTATTACTGAGTCTCAGCGAATCTTGCCATGATCAGCTCTTCCCAGGTACATCTGTTTACAGTTTTTTTTTAATCAACATTTACCCATCAAATGCTCTAGTCTAAATCTTACTTTAAATTAACTTAATTATATGTTAAATGAGCAATATTACACACAGAGTAAGTAGAGATTATCTTGTTTCACAGAAGAGAAGGAAGACCAAGGAAATGATTTGCTCAGGATGAGGAATGAAGACAGCCATCTTGAGCTCAAACAAAGACAGAAGTCCTCTGGTATTTGTGTGTTAAAGCAATGCTGTGTTATGTGTTACAGCACTTTATGATGATCTCTCACGGGACTGGTCATGTCAGTAGTGTTAATTTTGTCACCTATTTTTAATTTAGTCTTAGTCTTGTGCCAAATGTCCTTGTTAGTTTTAGTCATATTTAGTCATTCACATATCTTTTTTTGTCAGTCAAGTTTTAGTCGACTAAAAGTCTCGTCATTTTAGTCTAGTTTTAGTCAAAAGAAAACTCAAGGTATCTTAATCGACTAAAAGTCTTTTAATTTTAGTCTAGTTTTAGTCAAAAAATTTAGTATTTTTTTTAAATAACACATTATTACTGATAAACATTTCAGTAAAAAAAGTGTTTCACATATCTCAAACATTGGTTAAATGTCATAATTACCTGACAAAATACACTTGTTGAATGATTTTTGTTGGATGCAAATGTTAAATGTGTCTGGTTTTCAAATTCTGATTTAGGAGACACATTCAAAAATGATTAACCTGATCACATTTTTTTACTTTATTGATACTGCTTTTAATCGTAATGCAAAGACCGGTCATCGGGACATAAGCTGTCATATACAATAAAAGAGCCTGCGCAGCAACAGGAAATATAATTTAACACAAAAAGCCTGCCTAGACGGTGGACTTGCGCTCAGGATTTTTTTTTTATTTTGTATTTTTTGAGCGGCGTGTGGACAAATTATTTTTACTTACACTATTTTATTTCTTGATAACAGACCGCAGTGTGGACAGTGGTGCAGTCTTGTCATCGTCTCGTCTTAGTCATGAAAAAAAAGGTTGTTGACGAACATATTTCGTCTCGTCTCGTCTGACGAAATTAACACTACATGTCAGCCTTGATTTTTTTTTATACTATTACAATTACAGCATGTAAGCAAAGTGTGACTGGACATTTTTAATCTTATGTTTTTAAAAACACACCACCTGTTTTAAAAGTAGACAAGTATCATGAAATTGGTTTAGTTGATATAAACACCAATTGAAATGATTTCATTGTTTTGTAAATGTTGTGTTATAAATTGTGAATTATTAGTTGATTGGTTTGAAGCCAGGCCTTACACTGCACAGACTAAAACACATTTGTGAGAGAAGTCAGGAACTTTGGAGAAAGATTCTAGAGGAAAAAAAGACACATTTACTGCAACATTAGATGAATTCTAGAGTCTCTGAGAGCTACACATGCTAATGCAGTCTCATGAGCAAGACCCTTGCCTCTGTAACTTTTTCTTAATTCTTGCAGAATGAAATTTTTATTGCAGTAATTTAATTTGTAAAGATTATCTCATCAGCCAAATGAGGGGTTTTTGACCAAGTGATGCTCTTGAAAGGAGTGAAAGAAGAGGATGTGGTAAATTGTCTTCAGAGAAAAAGCTTCTCAAAAGGTCTTAAAGCAGCTTGAAGAATGGTAAGTGTACAGTACTACAAGGGTCATAGTTGCTCACCCTGCTAAAATCACACAGAACATAAACTGAGCTCTCTGTCCATTAAACAACTTCATCTGGATTGATTGTTTCACTTTGACCAGGTCTGGGATGTTAGGACTGAGAGATCCTCTGGCTGAGAACAAGCTACACCACATCAGTGCTGGATATCAGCCACAAACTGTTTCCAGACACGAGAGAAGAAGATCACGATGAAACCAGTTTAGATGTGATGATAAGGAATCATTATTTTCTGAAACAGTATCACATGTCTTATAAGTATCACATAATCTGTATCACAGTTGACTGGATGGGACTGTGTGACTTTTAAGGACATTTCATCACTCATCTGTGTGAACTGATTAATATATGAGGTTAATGTATTTTTGATGATAATTATTTTCCTTGAATCTTATTTGTCTTGATGCTACTTTATCAACTTTATAGTCTATGCTTCAATAAAATGAAAATGGTGAATATTGTGTTCTGAAGATTCTTGGTAAACACATCATTTTACTAGGTAGGCTCATATGTGTTTATTTTAGACTTGGAAAAACTGCATATTAATTATTAGGAATATTTTTTACTTAAGTCATAAACATTTTTGATCAGATTAATAACATCTAGGACACCAGTACACCAGAATGTTATTATTGTTTATATTTAGTAACAAATGCCAATTTTTTTGTGAAATAAAGGGAGTTACGAGATTAATTATTTTGCATTACAAGATGGTGCCATGGGCTTTATTGTTACAAACACTTGAGGGATAACTGAGAATGTAGCATGAATGATCAACGTTGATCTTGTACTGCATTAAAAACAAGAGCATCCACATTACTGATGTCCAGCACATGAGGAGGAAGATAAGGGGGTGAGGAGGACATTTTTACACTGATTGTTGCTAATTAGTTTATATATATATATATATATATGCTTAGCACTGCATGAATTTGTCCTTGTGTAATAGTGAAGTATCACAATGTGTATAAATTGTCCTAGATAAAGGCAAGTTGTTGCAGGTTCATCCATTATATTTATTGCCATTTACTTCAAAAATCAAAGAAATAATCTATTATTTTCATTATTAAATAATTTCTTTCAAATGTTTCCATGTTTCATCAGATGGCCTCACAATGTCCTGTCAAAAGGTATAATAGCAATGATGTAATAATAGAAAACAGAGGACTGTGAAAACTGTCAGATATAAATGTGACTCAGCTCAGTTTGTTGTCCATGATGAGGAGAACACATATATGTAGGTTTTACTGCCCTTCTACCCCCAGGGGCCCAGTAGCACCCCCCGGAAGAGCCCAAAACTGTACATTTCAAATGGCTGTAAATCAGAGTCCAATTAACATATCAAAGAGAAAATGGGCAGGATTATTACTTATGCTATGCTGATAAAATAATGTTGAGCTCATTTTTCAGAAATAAATGGAAAGCTGACATAAAGGCATTTTAAATATTGCTCACTGTAAAATACCACATTTCAGCCTGCCTCTCAAATATATCATAGAGGTTTGTTCAATGTAAAATACCACATTTCAGCCTGCCTCTCAAATATATCATAGAGGTTTGTTCAATGAACATATTTAGATATCCAGTTTTCCTTAAAATAAATAATTTATTTTGTTTCGTTAATAAAATGTTTTAAACTACATTACCCACAAGCCTCCGTCATTCTATCTATGGAAAGGCAACACTAGGGGCTGTTTTTTGTAGTTCATTGAAGTTATGCATAGGGTTAGGGATAGGATCTCGCTAAAGATGTAATTTTTCTCAAGATAGCAACACTTCATTGTTGACTTAATATATTACTAATGTGATGATAGCAGCAAAACATACTTTTTAACATGATGCGCTGTTTAATATGGGTTAAAAGATAGTCCAACCACAGACTGTCCTGAAAATTCACAGCCAATGACATCAAAGCTGAGCAGCGGCGTCACACTTCCTTATCCATTTATGACAGATGTATTTCATTTTTCGGCTGAATGGATAGATTCGGTTAACAATAGATAATATTTGCTACTTATTAGATTCTGTTTTATTAACGTCTACACCTTCCTCCGTTGTTAAGCTTGACAAAAATTGGGCAATATTGATGTGCACATGCCCAGCAGTCGCAGTTGTATCCAACAGATAGATTCCTCTCATTAAATATAAGACACATTTTTAAGATTTAAATTTTTTTTTTGACCAAAGAAAAATATATTTACTAATCAAATGATGTGCTTCTAAAATTTACATTGTGTATTACATTGTGTTTTAAAGTTACAATTGTTCACATTAAATTGTGTTTCTGTGATTTACCATTCTCTACCATTTGAACTCTAGGAATAAAAACAGAAAGAATAAATGAATGAATGAATGAACATACATAAAGAAAATACATAAAGCATAATGAACATGCATAGTTTGTGAGGATCTTCCATTATTTATTGATATGTCAAACTCATTTAAAGATGTACCCAAATTAAGAATAAAAAGGCAGTTATGTTGTAAACGTTAACTATTTTCAGTATGCAAATGAGAATGCTTTTATTAAAAAACAAAACAGTAAATACAGTATGTCTTTCAGAGAACACTGGAAAAAGATAAATTTTCTTAAAAATTAAATTGACCAAAATGTTATACAACACAATGTAAATGTTTCAAACTCACAAAATAACACCATGAAGACATGCATGTCAAGTGTGCAATATCATCTATAAAACTCTATCAGCACAGCATCAAATAAACACTGTTTGTCCGAACAATGGAAGACAGAGAAAGTGTTCAGGAAAACAAACACCTGCTACCTTTGACAATAACATCATGAATTCACTTCATGACTGGAACTAGGGGATGACTGTGTATGAATATCTCCTTTACTGAAACTCCTGATGAGAACTGATGCTTTTTTTAATGATAAAAGCATTAGGAAGACACCAAGTAAAGTTTACTGTATGAAGCTTGAAAAAGAGCTTTATCTTATATATGCTTTATCAATGCGAAAAATACTATTTTTAACTATTGTTTTCATCACTGGTTCTGTAACGTATTCATTATGAGCTTATAATTAAACCAAAGTTACATCTTCTGCAAAAATCAAACCACTGCAAAGTCAAATCACTGATCCAGGGACCATTTCTGTGTGTGTGGGGGATAAAGAGTTAACGAGGTGAGTCCTTGTGCATGATGGAGAACTACAGTGTTGTCTGCAAACAATCCTGTAAAACAGAAAGGAAGGAAATATTACATTACATTCAACTTATACATTACACTGGGTTTTGTTTAGACCATAAAAGCAGCCTCTGTAAAGATGCTGTATAATTAAATGTTAAATGCATCCATTATTAAAAGCAAGTAATTAATAGCAAGCTATAATCATATGAATTCTTTTGATAGTGTCAGATGAGACAATATCATACAAGTGTTAAACTGAATTATTAAGACTGTGATGTGCGACTGTGTTTAGGGTTCATTTTTAAGACTTTGACCCTGTCCAGATACCCACACTTGCAGTCTTGGCCACTTGAGAGTGTGTGTACGTGACAGTGTGTGCACAAGACTGTCCCCGGTCTTAATAATGCCAAAACACAGCATCCTTAACACACACTAAACCTCTCCAATACTGCTCCGGAGCACTATACAATGCTTAGTGTATCCCATCATACATCATGTTTTGGAGTAAACCGTCAGACTTTTTGCCGAGATCTCACAAGAGGTCACCGAAAGCTTTCCAATGTACAGTATGTGGAATATTGATAATTATATATTAAAAATCTCTGTAAACACATAAGTGTGTCCCATAAGGCAGTGGCTCCCAATCCTGGTCCTGGAGAACCCCAACACTGCACATTTGAGATGTCTCCGTGTTCAAACACACCTGATTCAACTCATCAGCTCATCAGTGAAGACTCCAAGACCTCAAAAGTGTGTTTGTCAGATAAGAGAGACACTAAAACCGTGCAGTGCTGGGGTTCTCCAGGACCAGGATTGGGAAACACAGTCATCAGGTCATGAAAAGTTCGACACACACTTGTGGTCATCATGCTCACTTGAAAACTAGGCCAAATACAGGAAAGAGGTCAAATAAGTAATCAAGTGGTCAAGTGCAAAGATGGCAAGTGTGGGTATTTGGACAGTGCAACAGTTTAAGAAACAAGAAATGCTGTACAAATGATAACAGCAGGAATGTTTGATAAAAGGGACAAACTATCACAGACTTACTGCTGCAAATGTCTGCCTCCGCAGCTTTCTGTCTTCTCCATTTCTGAAGGAATACCTCTCCAGAAACACCACTGGGCTGACTGCTTCCTTTACGTCTTTTCAGCTAAAAGTAAAAAATAATAAAAAAGGGGAGAGAAAATAAAATTGAATTATATACAGAATGTTAATAATGATCTGTGAGCATAATATTTAGATATAAACTGATATGAATGAACTGCAAGATGGAAAAATATTTTTTTTTATTATTTATTTATAATGTTTTATTTTTTTTTGGATTTACATTAAAAGCTATTAAAAGCATGGTACAGAACATATGATTACTGTGATATCTGTCATATAAAAGCACATAAAACACTAACATTACAGTGATACAAACATAGCTGGTTTGGTGATTATTGTATTGTTGTATTGATTACTAATATACCATAGTAAAACTACAGTTACTGTGGTAAAAACATGGTAAATGTCCTGTTTACTGTGTTTTAACTTCACATTTTATTTATTACTACTGTAAGGGTCGTGATTACCATGATTTTACTACAAATACAACATAATTGAACCTGAAATTAATATAAAACGGATCGAAGGTCTATGGCACGTCACGTGACCGATAGAGTTTAATCACCCCAGTTAGCAGCTGTTCATTTATTTAAACACAATGAAACTCACAGACAGCCGCCGATGACCGATATAATACAGCGATTAAACATATGGCGCTAATCTGATTAATAAAGAAGACAGAATACATTTTATAAAAGGCATTAAAAGAGCGTATATACGACTACTCACCCAAACTGTGGAACTGATGGCAAATGTCGCGATGTGTGCTGAATGAGACTTCTTGAACGTGATTTCATAGCGATAAACATCTCATGTCCTCGCGTCGAAATTCTGACGCCAAAAGTTTCCCACTGAAAGCAATGAAGGTCGTAGTGCGTCGATATTTCGACGCCGAGAGGCACATTTGTCGTCAGAAAAGTGATGCTAGGGGCGCTTGAGAATGGGTTGTTTGTTTGTAACACAGAGATTGCAAACTTCACAATAGATCACTTTTTTTCACCCTTTGCAACAATTTTTCTAACATTTACTTTTGGAACAGGCGACAAACTTCCTAAGAATAAATCAAGAATTTAATTGAACAGTAGCAGATAAACATTGCACATTGAGCTCTTTGGAGTAACTCAGATTGATTGCATAAATTAGGCCAAGCAGAAAAACACAAGCCTTTGCAACACCTTCCAATCCCATCATCACCTCTATGCCTTCCAGCACTATCCCAGTCTGTAATGGGTCATCTGTTGAGCCACCTTTCATGATGATTTTAAGTGTGAGCAGTTCCAGTTTCTCCTTATTCCCATGAGTATCTATAAAAAACAAAACAAAGCAAATGTGTATTTACTTACAACACCACTTGATAATTTTTCTTATTCTCAGTGCAAAAAAAAAATACATTGCAATGAAATAACACACACAAAAAAAAAAGATTTTGAAATAGACATTTATATTTTAAAATTAAATAAGTGATTTACAGCCATTCATTTCATTTCTATCTATGTTGGTTGAATTTAAATAACTGCCTTTATAGAAGTTGTTTATTTAGTTTTGGAGAGTAACTTGGTTTTTGATCGATTTCAGATGCTCACCGTCTTCACATGTGCTTCACAAAATGGCTCCTTGGCAGGAAACAGCATATCACATGGCTCACAGTCAAATACTTAAAATTTTATGCTATATTTACTTAATTTTAACATAATTGTACTAGTAGTTGTCATGACTTATTTTCTTTCGTTGTATTTATGCATACACTTGAGTTAACTTTGTAACTTATATTTTTGTGTTACATGAACTATAGATGTCAAGTAGACATTGAAAAGTTATAAATATTTAGTTTTTTGTGTTTAATATATTTACTTTTATAATTAATGGTTGTTCAGACAACGAATCGTTTTTTCAGTGTAGAAGGATGTGATTGATGTCTGACGAGGTGGAAGTTTGAAGTTTGATGAGGTGGAGGTCACTGAGCAAAGACATCCGTCACTCTACAAACAAGACCACCCAAAACCAGCTGAGACTTCACAACCACACACACACTGTCAGCTGTGACCACACACACACACACACACACACACACAACCACATTCAATCAAGTAAACAAATCAGCTGTTCTGAATTCTGTCATCACAAACCAATGCAACAATTCAGAGCATAATAAATCATCGTTTTCCACAAACTGAGCAAAGCGAGCATTTCTGAAATCTGGCTCTACATTTGTTTACCAATGCTTATAACAACTGCCGATCAACACAAGGAATGCTAGTATAATAGTATATGACCATATTTCAGTCATAAACTCTTGGAAAAGTTTTAGCATGTTTCGGTCTAGACAGGTGGAGCTGGGGAAGATTTTTACAAAATCTCTTGTATTTTTCCAGATATACCATTCACATTAAGCACTTTAGATTCCCAGAATGCAGCACAGTAACATTACACTTCACATTCTGCTGGTTCACTTTGCTATTTCTGTTGTCATTGTCACTTTTACTTATTTTGCTAATGTAAAATTATTCTTGTTTGAGTTTTAGGACTTTGTTGTATATCATAAATTACTGAAATAGTTCACTCAAAATTAAAAATCTGTCATCATTTATCAAAGATGATTTGGAGAATGTTACCAAACTGTTAGACACTGACGTCCATAGTACTTTTCCCCCTCTTTGGAAGTCAATGGCTACCGTCAACGGTTACCAACATTCTTCAAAATATATTATTTTGTGCTCAACAGAAGAAAGAAACTCACACAGGTTTGGAACAACTTGACGAGGAGTAAATGATGACAAAGTTTTATTTTAAGGGGGGGATCTATCACTTTAATTTCAGACTTAAGACTGTACAAGTGTTAAACTTGTATTATAATGTTTCCAGTAGGGATGGGCGAATCGATCCTGAAGTATTGATATATCGATACTGATGCGAGTATCGAAAGTATCGATAGTCAAATAAAAATTATTGATACTAAAGTGTTTTTATTTATTAATCATTTTGTTTATTAAACAAAAAACACTGCCTAAAACATGCCTTAAATTGAATGAATAACCTATGTTAGCAAATAATTGTGTGGAAGGGATTTTCCTGCTCATCTGAACACACGCAAATGTTGCAAGGCAGAATCAATCAATTACAGAGAGCGTTCACTCATTCTGACAGTGCATTTAAATAGAGCTGTGTTTCCCAAGAGTAGCCTATAATGAGAGGGCATTTATGTTTTTGGAAAAGGCAGCACAGAACAATGATAATATATCATTTTAATTATGTGTTGAAATATGATAGATAATAATACATATTCGTTATGCATTACTTGTCCATTCAAATGTCAGAAAAAAAAGAAAAAAAAATCAACACAGAGACCTGTTTGAATGAAATTTAAAGGAATGCACTTAATTAAAGGTTATAATATAGTTGAATAATATACTGTTTAAATGATGCTGCTAAGCTAGGATTTAACAGCAAACTGTCGCATCAAACCTGCATCTGTTTATTCACTTTCAAGGGTTTAAATGTAAATCATGACCTTTCCAATATTCACTCAAACACTGTAAAAAACTATCATTTTTATATTTTAATGCAGATTAAATACATTTATTTCACAGCAATCAAAATGTATCGATATTCAAAAAAACATAATAATAATAATAATAATAATAGCAAACACTTTCCATTCCAGTGCACATGTCACCATATTGCTTGTTAATATAAATACAACCAGCGCGCAGTCCGTCAGTGTGACGTCATGAACACATTAACAGTAAAGTCTCATTTGTTTTATCTCTGGCATTGACTCCCGATACAGATGTTTATCGTCTTTCTATTGGCTGAAGTTTTTGGGGATGTTTTTCTGGATGTTTTGATGATGCTGTTGATCCAGTCTGAATATTTGGGCACGAGGGTGTAAACGCCGGGCTTCCCCGAGCGTCCGCATCCGTCTCCCCAGCTGATGATCCCGTAGAGGAAGCTCGCGCCGTCACACTCGCACGCTAACGGACCGCCCGAGTCGCCCTGAACACATCACACACACATCAACACATCTGACCGAACAAACACTTCAGTTATTCTACAGTAATACTCACGTGGATGGAAGCATGTTTCCACCACAGAGTAAAAAACTATTTTTTTTATATATCATGCATAATTGCAAGATATAATCTATCAATTGTGAGTTCTAATGTCAGAATTACAGAATATGAACTCATAATTTTGAGAAAAAAATGTTGCAGTTTCCCTTTTTATGCTTTATTCATTGACAGAAATATGCTTCCATGGGTATTAGAGCAATTACTGAATATTGTATATGGATGCATATATTAGTAATAATTATATTAATATTAGCCTAAAACAATATGAATTACATTATATATTATTAGTATTAATGCAGCAGTAATAGTGATATTAAGTTATTTCTTGAAAAAAGATATTCCTTATTACTACATTATAATTACATATTACGAACACGATCAAGGTCCAGAAACATTATTAGATTTATGTTACATAAAATCTAAATTTGCAATCCAATAAACGTAATAAATAAAATAGCATGACGAAAGGTGTTTGTTGTCTGACCTGACAGGCGTCCACACAGAGCTCACTTCCTGCACACAGCATCCCTGACCTGACCTCTGACCCGTAGACGTCTGGAGACGAGCACTGATCGAACGGGATGATCTTCACCACTCCCTCCATCAGGTGAGAGTACGAGTTCGCCTCTACATTATTAGAAGATTATGTCATTACTTAATCAATCTCAAGTAGTTCCAAATCTGTAAGACCTTCGTTCATCTTCAGAACAAAAATGAAGATATTTTTGATGAAATCCGAGAGCTCTCTGACCCTCCATAGACAGCAAGGATCCTAACACAATCAAGGCTCAGAAACAATCCATGTGAGGTTCAACCGTAATTTTATGAATCTACGAGAATACTTTCTGCATGCATTTCCTCCGTGTAACCCTGGGACCATTTTGGAGAGCATCCACTGAACACAAACAGTGTACGATGTTCTGTGTCAGCTGCGCCACACGGATACGAATTCTTGAATAAAGTCTTTGTGCAAAAAAAAAAAAAAGGTATTCTCGTAGCTTCGTAAAATTACGGTTGAACCACACGGATTATCACATGGATTATTTTACTGATGTTCTTGCTATGATTCTGGACCTTGATTGTGTTAGGATCCTTACTGTCTGTGGAGGATCAGAGAGCTCTCGGATTTCATCAAAAATATCTTCATTTGTGTTTCAAAGATGAACAAAGGTCTTACAGCATTGGAACGACATGACAAAGATAGCAACTTGCAATCATTTTTTGCAATGCAATAAAACAAATCTTTTTTCAAAGACAATAAAACTTTCAAACAAGGCTTTGCTTTGCTTGTACTAAAATAACACAAACTAAAACTGAAATAGAAACTAAAAACTATGCAGACATATTTAAAAACATGATTAATAAAATGACAAACAACAAAATGATTTAAAAAATCAAGTAAAATTCAAATGAAAATTGAAAAGGAGGAGAAATAAAAACTAGTTCAAAGTAAAGTTCAGAGTAAAAACCAGTGCTTGAAGTAAAAAAAATAAAAAAGTGACGGTACTTAACCCCACTCACAAGCCCAAAAATAAATTAATTAATAAATACTAATTAAAGTCCTAAAAATGTACTTTTTTTTTATTTCCAGCTCCTCAAATAACATTTACATTACATTATTAATATAAATGTTGCCCAAGTCAAGCTGCGATACTGAACAGGACCACAGGGAGACACCACAGGACCATTACATGAGCCGCTTCAATGACTCAAGTTATAACCATCACTGATGTTCAGAATGATAAGCACGCGCTGCTTTATTTACGTTCCGTATATTTATATATTTCTCCTTTTAAATGATGAACACATAATATTGATAGCTGTTGATATGAACAGGTTGTTCCTCTCACGCATGCGCAGAACGCACGTGTTTAGTTTGCTGTCGGCTATAGTCTGTGCGTTTTTTTTTTTTTTTTTTTTACACAATTACACAATCAATAAAAAATTATCAAAAAAAAAAAAAATATATATATATATATATATATATGAATACATTAAAAGTGTACATGATTGCACAATTCGTAAATTCAAAAATCTTTTTGTTTCTTTGATGTATATAGATTAAATATGATTTTTCACTTAATTTAAATGCTATAAAACATTGCTTTTTACCTGAAAATTAACATTTATGGATGTGAAATTTAGCCATAAAAAATTATAAAAATACTGTAAATGCAGGTCAGTTTATCTTTGGAGTTTATGATAATGCCTAAAAGAACATATTTCGACTGTAAAATAAAATCTCCATCAACATATCCAACAATAAAGTCAAATACATTCCTCCAGAAAAAAGACACATAAGGGCAGTGCCGAAATAAATGAACCGCTGTCTCCGGCTTCTGCTTGCAAAAGCAGACATCAATATAATTTTTAATTTAATTAAATAATGTTTAGCTGGGAATATTCTGAGGAGAAGTTTAAAGGATACTTCTTTCACCTTATTTGTTAAGAGATATCAATCAGACAGAAGCCAGACTTTTTTCCAGTCAACATCACTCACTAATTTACTCCAGCATGCATTACATTTGGTTTCCAATCAACATCCTTCTGGAAAAGGGCTCTTATTGATCTCTGATGATTATTACAGGAGAAACATATTTTACCTATAGAGGAGTGAAATCACACCAACAACAGTTGGAAATTCCTTTGGTGTTATGGGAATATTACATTTTTTAATGAATTCCTCATATGTAAAAATAATGCCATCTGAATTAAATAGTTGATCTACCAAAACAATATTATTTTGATACCAATTTTCTAAGAAAATAGACTTTTGTGTATATAAGATGTCCTTATTATTAAGGATCTGGTTAAAACTAGTTCTCTATCAATAATAGACACAGCTTTAATTGTGCTGGCTTTAATATGATTTGGCTAATTATCAAAAATAATTTTGGAGAAAAAGCCTGGATAAGCCAAAATATCCGACATTAATCTCTTATTGTTTGTAATATGCCAATTTCATGTGAATCCAGATTGTGTTTCTTCTTTGATTGAATCTAGCTCAGATTTGAGTCTTTTAGCAGATCATCATGTGGTGTGATTCCTGATCACGTCTGATCACTCAGACTGTTCAAGCACTGCTGCAGAGTTAGTGTTGGTGAACTCACTCTCGTGCATGTGACCCCAGCCCGAGATCTTACAGCAGGAGTGATCGGGGAACGTCATGTGCTTCCCCGGCAGACAGATGGGTCTGATGAAGGGCGTCTTCTGAGCGCAGCGTCCCTCAGCCTTCTTCAGCTTCACTAGAGCTGCAAAACAGCTGCTATTACACACAAGACACTAATCACACACACACACACACACACACTGGCCCTATAGCAATGCTTAGCACAGGTGAGAGACATTGAACTGTTTTCATCTACTGCAAAACTCAGAAACTGAGTTTAATTGATGTGCTTTTGGAGACAGAGATCAGGGAACAATTCACTTCAATCAGCACAAGTGCTGGAGCTCAGTGTGCCGAAGCGTGTCTGATACACACCGTGTGTGTGTTTTACATACATTTCCTAAGAAGCGTGAAAAGCTTATTTCCACATAATGTGTTGTCTTTTTTCAATCGTCCATGCTGCAGACGCCCACGTCTGAACACACACAGGACTTTTATTGAAGTTGGTAAAAAAAAGAAAACAGGGTCTGAAACTCCTGAAACAATTCACAGTTATCAGAATGAAGACCAATGAATGCTCTTTTTTTATTTTATATGAGATGTTTTATTCATCTTTTATATTTGCAATCCTGTTACTAAAAGTATGTTTAAAAGTTGAATTTGTGTCAAGTTGCAATCGTCTAGAAATGAAAATAAAATCAACTTTAAAATTAATTTGACAGTAAATAATATAATATAATATAATATAATATAATATAATATAATATAATATAATATAATATAATATAATATAATATAATATAATATATTAAGCACAAGTTAACTGAAAATCAAATAAAAATGTTATTATTATTGCTTCTTATTCAGTTTAAGCTGAAGTTCTAAAATAACGAAAAGTAAATAAACTAAAACTAATTAATAAATAAAAACTATATTGATATTAGAAAACAAAAACTAATAAAAAAAGACAAAAAATGAAAAAGACAACTACAACTACAAAACTACAAGTGTGTATGCATATGCATTTTATATATATACACACACACACACACACACACACACACACACACATGCACAGATATGTAAGTTTTTTTAGGGAACATTAAAGTTTTTGTCTTTAGAGTATAAACTCACCGATGTCGTTTAAGGTCGGCTCAAACTGTGTGTAACGTGGGTTTAAGATATAGTCCTGAACAGCGAAGGTCCTGGTGTTGGGACCGGTGTCGTTAAAGAAGTGCTGGCCGAGAACAACCCGAATCTGTGACTTTAATGGACTGAGAGACACAGAGAGAGACACAGAGAGAGAGAGATGTACTGTTATATCTGTGTGGAGTCAGACTGAAGCAGTAACTCTGTAGAGATGCGTGGAGTGCACACACAGACTCATACTTGCGCAGGAAGCAGTGAGCGGCCGACAGGATCCAGCAGGAGGACACCAGCGTCCCGGCACAGAACTCGTCTGCGATGTACAGCGCTGCCATCCAGGGGTGAGCCCCGGGCAGTGCACTCGTCCCGCCCAGGATTCGCCCTCGACTGATCCTCTTCTCGTGCCTCTTCCCACACACAGGGGTCCTGGCAGGACTGTGTGAGGGCCGCGGGGCCACGGTGATGACGGGACGTCTGTGGCCCACTGACACAAACAACACAGACTGTGTTTCAATAAACCTGACTGTAGGACACAGTGAACATTATATCACTCAGAATAAATGCACAAAAGGTATAGTACAGATGTTTTAGCTGTATGCAAAAATAACAACTTAATAATAGTTAAATAATTAATATGTGTCACCAGTTTTCCTAAAGTAAATGGAGCAGGAGAGTAAATATTGGTGTTGGTTATATTAAGGGGTTAAAAGCCCTCAGAGGGGTAAGTAAATAATAATAATAACAAATAATAA